>NC_048410.1:10894561-10981457 GCF_013103735.1 Etheostoma cragini | reverse complement strand
CACACACACACACACACACACACACACACACACACACACACACACACACACACACACACACACACACACACGTTTTGAAATTTAATTTATTAATTTCTATTTTTTTGGTCTGGTCAGATACTTATGTATGTATGTATGTATGTATGTATGTATGTGCTAACTATCTACAATAAATACAAACATTTGTTAAAAATAATAAAAATACTAATAAAAAATGATACCCTCATATCCAGAGATGATGCGTTCAGCCAGCACCAGGCAACACGGCTCGTCATCCGCCCCACTGCTTCCTGTTCCCTGCACCGTCAGCAGGTAGGGTGTTACCCGAAATGGGTTGTAACGCATCTCACCTTCATGGTCCTTCCCACCCCTAAAACATTCATTTTAATTTTAATTATGATTTATTGATTGATATCTTTATTTTGAACATGTAAATAAAAATAAACCATCAGAAAAATAGTAATAAGAAAACAGTTAAACAACAAAACTTATTTTGAAAGATCCTCAACAGAATTAAGATACTGACCTGATTCTGCAGAAGAAAGACTTGACCTGGGTACAGTCAAACAGAACCCCCGCTGCAGGGACAAAGAACAGAGGAAACTTGGTTATCTGCCAGTTCTTTTCAGTCCTTGTTATCTGCAATCATTCAAAATTATGTACAAACATTTTCAAATTAAGACAGAAAATATATTTTACAAACACTGCAGTAAAGTCAAATATATAGTTGATTTAAATATAATAAAAGGTAAAACATAACCAGCTTATGCTGTATGTTGTTTACTTTTAAAGTACAAGACCAAATACACTTAAAATATGTGCAAGGCACTTTATATACTTCTTTGTTTTGTTGTATTTATTTACTTATTCCTGTCAAAGTTACTTGTCATATTAGCTTTTGAGATGTCTAACCAGAAGTGTTTAAGGGTGCTGAATCCATTAAAGCCATTTGTTTTGAATAAAAATGACTCCTTAATTATATTTAAACTATGGATTTTGGATGAAGAATGGATTCTAAACATTGAATTTGAGACAGGCCACTCTGAAAAACTTTTTTACAAGACACTACAGTAATGACACCTGCTATGCACAAGCCAATGTGTTCAAAGAGAGGATGGAGGAGAGGTTTACAACTTTGGCGAAGGGAGGAAAGACACCTGCACTCTGGGTCTGGTACTATGGCAAAATCAACCTCATCAAAGTATTTATCAGGAGTGAGCGTGTCCCAGATCAAACAGGTCCCCTCAGCTGCATAACTGGAATGCTGAACACCTTTGCAGCAGCAGCAGGCCACCATCAGCATGCAAAGGGAGCAAGGCTCTGTGTACAGGCAGGATCATTCCATGTTCCAGGAAACTCTATCCAAGTTCACTGTGTACGGCAACCATGTAGTCCGGTTCTCAGACCATGAGCGGTCAGGCACATGGACTGACTTCTCAATAGAAACCACACTCACGAGTGAGGCCAAATCCTCAGGCGGTTTAGGCAGAGGGCGGTGCTGGAACAAATCTGCTCACAAGTCTTGGGTTCAGACACTGAACCACTTCTAATTCATTCACCAGGAGCTTGAAGGAGCAACGAACAAACGTGGAGTACCTAATTACACAGACGTCACAAGAGCCCAGATGGAGAAAGACAATGATGCTGTTTGATGGTTGATGGAAGTCAACTTTGATTCCATAAGGGACAGGAAGACCCTGGTGTCTTTCTCGACGGGGGTTCAGCAGAACTCCTGGGGACTCAGTCAATATTGATCAGGCAGAGGATCAGGCCAACTTGCATGGTAAAACAAGTCTGGATGCCATGGAAACCAAGAAAGCCAGCCTCAGATCTGCTCCATTTCAATGGAGAGAAGTTAATCACTGACTCACTCAAGCTCTTCAACCGCCTCATCATCATTAGTGAGCGCAAAGTCAAGGCAAAAGAACCTCTCCATTTTGAGTTGACGCCAACACCAATGTCTCTATTAGACAAAAATCAGAAGATGCGAAAGCCAGACAAGGCTGCCTTAGCAAAGTTTCTGAAGGCATTTTTGATGCCTGTCAAAAAACAACAACTGCACAAGCCTGGTGCTTGATGGCGATTGGTTCCTGCACACAACTGGGAGGCTAAACTCACGTGGAAGGACATCGCCGAGATGGTCCCATAAATACCTAAACTTCCTACACAACTTCTCTGGCTGCGATACCTTATCACCAATTTCTGGGTTGAGCAAACCAACTTTGCTCACCAAACTCTACCAGACTGACAAAGTAGAGCAGGCCATGGATGTGTTCACTGACATCAGAGCCAAGAGAAGTGACATCAACAAAGCTGGCTGCGAACTGTTCAAGATCATATTCTGTGGAAATCCATCTGAAGATTTAGAAGACTTAATCTTTGACATCTTCTGTCCAGTTGCTGTGGATAAATTGGGAGGTGTTACCTGACACCTATAGGAACACATGGTGAAAAAAAAGCTATTGGTAAGATTGTTTTTGCAGATTGGCAAGAAAGTGCCTAACTTTCCCTAACTAATTAAATCAAAACTGAAAGCCGTATAAAACGGAAAACCACGTTTAAAATATGTTAAATGTGGTCCAAAACACACCTGTATGCGAGTTGCTCCAGGGTGGCAGATGTGGCTGAGCTGTGTGCGAGTAGAAGACATTAACGTCTTGGTGGAAGAGCAACTGCACAAACTTGGCTGACTCCAGGAACTTCCTCTTGCAGCAGAGGATGCTGGGAGCCTGCTCTGACGCATATAGCACGCAGCCACTCGATAGGGAGAAAACCACCACGAAGGAGTCCTACACAGACACGTAAACCGGCACATGCAGAAACACATGCACACATACGAGCCAAGTCACAGCACACAAAGGCAGTAAACACACACATACACACGCCCAGGTGTGAGGCAAATGACTGTGCAGGTATTTATGGAAGTGAAAGTGTGGGAGTGTGTTTATACCGTGTTTTTAAGGGTGTGTTCAGAGGTGACCCTCTCCAACTCTTCCAGAGTGCAAACAGTGGCATCTCTCCTATCATCCTGGCCATTTCGCATCAGCAGTTTGTAGTATTCGCTATTGGCTAAAGAGGAACACAAACACAAATGCTGCTTTGAAACAATACTAACTGATGATATCAGGCTTGTTGGAGAGAGAGAGAGAAAAACTACTCTGATTTAAAAGAAAAACAAAACCCAAGCGTAACAAAGGTTTCCAGGTTACCTTGCACTTGTTTGACACAGTTGAGTGCGTAATGTAAGGCCTCCACAGTGCTGGCTTTGCTGCGACTGCGTTTGTCTGATGGAATCCTCTTCTTCATCTCAGCCACAGTGACCATCACCTCCCTGTGGGCCTGCCCTCTGCTACCATCTGTATTTTCACTACTACACACACATTCATTTAACTTCATGAAATGCAGTGGCACAGAAATATTTTAAGCCCTGAATAAAAGACCTAAATATGAGCAGAAAGCTGGAGCAGATCAAGTTTTCTGGGAGTCCATTCCAGATACAGTGCCTTGCAAAAGTCCTACACCCCTTAGCGTTTTGTCCTATTTTTTTTTGCAACCTGTAACGGATCTGTCCACGGGACCACTACAAACTCTAGAATCGAGAGACCAAAAAAAGCTTTTCTCCCACGTACATTTGCCATACATGTTTGAAACTCCAAACATGTTTTCTCTTTTTTTTTCTTTAAGCATTAGCTTTTTTGGTCACTTTTCAATAAAAAAAACAGCTCTGAGTAGAGTACGGCTTAAAATTTTCCTATGGACAGATGCCCCTTTCTCTTCTTTTTTGTAATTTATTTATTTATTTTTAAATAGAGCTTTTCTCTTTTTTTTACAAAATACAAGTTAATACAGTAGGCTACATATCATGCCAGAGGAAAAAACAAACAAAAAAACAACAACTTAGTTTTAGTCTCTTTCCATGTCACTCAGGGTTATCTTTGGTCTCTTTGTTGCCTCTCTGATTAATGCCATCCTTGCCTGGTCCGGGAGTTTTGTGGGTGTTGGTAGAATTGGTGAATTACAAGTTGTAGTGCAACAAATTAGGAAAATTACCAAGTGAATACTTTTGCAAGGCACTGGATGTGGTCAATAAAAAACTGAATGCTGCTTCTCTGTTTAAATGTTGACTCTGTAAGCAGGAAGCAGACCTGTCCTGGACGATCTGAGAGGTCTGGAGTCTAGACATTCATAAAGGCGCAGGAGATCATCAATGTATTTTGGCCTGAAACAATTTAGTGCGTTAATTTTAAACTAACAGTAGTATTTTAAATACATTTCTCTGACAAAACGTGTCGGTTGTAAATATTCATCACAGTTAACAGAAGAAAAAAAAAATGGTTCAACTTCGACCTTCCCTACTTGCTGTAGCTATGTGCACTCATGGTTTCCCTGTGCAATCACTTAGCAACGTTATGGTTGGGCTGACTTTTGTTTTTACTTCCACAATAAATGGTAAGTAATCTAGCTAAAATATAAACTTGCTTACAGCCTGTTTGATCATGTGACTGGTTGTGTGTCTTGCCTTGCTCCACTGGAGTTCTCACCTTTTAGTTTAGTGTGTACAAACAGTTATAACAATCAGAACCAAAGGCCAGAGCTACAAAAACAAAACCCAAATTGGACTAAACTTTTATTATACTTATTTATGTACTGTTGAAAAAAGAAGTCAACATTTTCACAAGAATGCAAGTTGATGTTCACAGAAGCAAAGCCAATGATATAGTATGTTGTGGTGCATTTTAAAACTTGTTCTGAAATGAATGAAGAGACATCAACTTAGTCAGTGTGTATGATGTGGATATAAGCTAAGTAGTTAGTGCACACGCAATCAAGCAAATACCTTTTGGTTGAAGCTGAGGTGGATCCTGTGACGCTACCAGGGCTGTGATTGGCCAAGGAAGAGAGGTCATGCGATCCGCTAGTCATCTCTTCGTCTTCCTGCCCTACTTCTCCACCTGAAGCTCCACTTTCCCCCTCCTTGTGGTGCTCTGGCTGCCCCCCTCCGTCCTGCTGCCCTGACAACATCCTCGCATCCTCTCCACCTCCTCCTGTTGCTGACGGTAACGCGGGCTCTTCCCCATCTGGACCGGTGTCACCTGCTGGCATCTCTGCGCTTTGGTCACACATCAATTTGTCCAATTACCGTGGTCAGTAGGGGTCTTCATATGCTCAACAAAGGGAATGGGTTCCATGTGGTGACAATATATTCTTATTATTTCAATGAGTGCTGAGTGTAAATATGTGAGGATCCGCCTTTAACACTGTAAGATAAAAGGAAATTTAAGAGAGATGATAAGAAACAGAATCAGAACAATGTTTGCAAGATTGAATTCCCAACATGGAAGACGGAATTACTAATTTCTTTAAAAATGTGTTAGCTGTGGAACCCCTGTGACTGAAGAAAAAACTATCAGAAAGTATGCCCTATGAAAATGGGACGGAGCTAGGATGCAAAAGCATCATTTCACAATAACATTGATGATTTCTATTTAGGTGTGCCAGTTCCTGGCATGTCTTTAAAATGGTGCATTGAAGGAAACATCATTCATGTAATTAGTTACACGTGTCCTTTTCTGCTATTCAGTGTCAAAATGTGAGGAGGGTAAAAACCCAAATTAAAATGCCGAAAACTTATGCCAAGTCCAATGGGGTAAACACAGTAAATGTAAAAGCAAGCATGACAAACATATAATGTTCTGTGCAACAAGACTATGTTTTAATTTCTCTAATGTAAACAAACACAATCTGCCTCGTTATCTAATACTATTGGACCATATGACTATCAAACTGGCTCACTGCTTTCTGACTCACCCCCGTCATCTAAGATTCACACACAGGCACATTTTATACATCACTTTTTTGGAAATTAAACTCAAGCATTACAAAGAAAACGGAGGCAAGGTAACAAATCTACTTTTTGCCAGTTTTCTTCAGCCATCATCATATCAGTTTTAAATAAAATTTGAAAAAAACACCACATACACATAGCAACAGCACACAGAGATACAAACAGGAACAGGTCGTCACTGCAGGATTACATAATCGCCTTGCTCAAGTTGGAGCGTATGAGCATTATTTGAAACCTTATATCTGTACTGTGTGCGTACAACATACACACAGAAACCTGTGATTACTGTGGTGTAGAGATAATGCTCCGGCCTTACACAAAAGACAAACAGAACTGAGAAGACTATGTACTTTTCTACCTATCTTCTTCTTCAAACAACATTGTGAACCAAATGTAAACAAAAGTGTAGTCGCACCACTAAAATTGGTGATTAGAACATACTATCAATCCCAAATTGATGAACCATCAGTAATGTTTGTAGACATAGGATTACTATTCATAATTATAGCCAAATGTGAATTTGCAACACCTACAGCTCCACTGAACCATGAACCATGCAGTGTCTGCGCTCAGGTCAACTGAATTGTGTCTGCTCAATGTCTTGTCTGTCTTCAAAATTATCTTAAACATTTGCTTGCTTGATAACTTAATATGTCCTCTTAGATACTGTCAACTTTATGTGTAAATGAATGCAACAACACAGACAAGCAATTAAGGAGCCTTCCTTGTTATCTCAAAGAGCTTCTCAGAAACAATCAAAGGTCATGATTTGAACCATTTCTGGTGAAGGAAATGGAGTTGAGTCATACTTGTATGTACACACGCGTCCTGCAAATATGGATGTAAAAGCCGAGCAGGATATACATCCCCAGCATAACATGTGGTTAATATGAAATAACATATAATAAATAACATATATAAAATGGTATTCACAGAAGGACAAAATGTAAATGTAGGTACAACAAGTTAAATGTTTTTGAGTAAAGGTACATGCAGCAACAATTAGTATAGTGAGCCTGTGCACCTATCACTCCAATAACCAAGAGTACCATTAAGTTAACATACACAAATAAAAAGCACTGATGTAAAATCATAGCGATACCCGAAAAGCTTCAACAACTCACGACCAGATCACACTCAAAACAAACCTGACACTCATATGACGTTTCACTACACATGCACCCAATAACCTCAATAAACCCAGTGACTACCACTAAGATCTGCATCTTAAGGCTAGGGAGACACAGGCAGCCACTACTGCACCGAAAACTAAACAAAACCACCATTAGTCAAATTGCATTATTGTGTATATTGCCAGACATTTGCATCTACACATTACATTTTGTGGCAACTTATTACTGTGAAACGTTAACGTAATCGACTAACGTTGGTGCATTAGCAACTGCACTTGTTATTGACGCAATGTAAGCTTGTCGGAGAAACAGAGCACTTAATTTAACGTTACTCACTAAAAGCCACTGCAGCTCCTTAATTATGGCAGACATGTTATTCAGTTACCATATTAGCAATACACATTGACCACTGCTTACAGCCAAGTCATACCGTATTGTTTGGAAATGTGCAGTATCACCACGAGATAACGACTACTCATGTGTTTAGCTATCCCCTGTTCTCTGGTTGGTGCCTTATTGGGCGAGGAGGCTAGCTTAGCTAGTCTGTTGGGTCAACTCGCCAAGCCATCTCAAATATTCTGATATAATATTTACCTTTTCCACTCCACGTATGTCTCCGCTTCAACATCCAAAAAATAGAATTCTATCAAACTGATCAACGGGCCGCATTAAAAGTATTATTTTAATTCCCAGTCACTTACCTTAGCTAGTTAAATGGTCACCTCACCTATTCCGAGGCACTTGACACATTTGTGCAACGTGAGGCCGGAGCACTGTAGCTCCGCCCCCTCTAAAATGATTGGACAGCCAAATATCACATCTATCATCTGATTGGACATAACACCTATGAATGGGCGTGTCTTATACAGCGGTCTGGCGTTTCACATGGATCCCCACGTTTCACAACAGAGTGACAAAAACGAGAAGCCCGTAAGCTGCCCAAACACCAACTTAGTACAAGCCAATGCTTTATCCACCCCTCTATTTTACGGCATGCATAAATGGATGAACCTATGGTCCAGCTGATAAACTTCACACATCTTGATGTCTTCAACGAGAAACTGTGTTTGCATTGTCAGCTATATCTGACATAGCAATCAGAATCAGAATCAGAATCGGCTTTATTTGCCAGGTATGAAGACACATACGAGGAAGTTTTCTTTGGAGCATCGTTGCTCACACTGTACTTACACAAAAAAACTCAAAAAAAAACTCAAAAAAAAAATACACACTAATATATACATACAATATACTCTAAAGTATACTTAATCTGTTGAACCACATAGCAAAAATCACAAGGAAATGGGCGTAATGAACGATGAGGATCGTCATTTTGAATTTTGTTAGCATTGGCCTGTGCGTCAATCTTTTGGATTTTGAGTTAGTGGTCAAACAAAAACACAACCCGATCCTACTCAAAACAAACCTGACACGATGACGTTTATACATGCACCCAGTAACCTTATTGAACCCAGGGAGCAACACTAACGTGTCATCTGTCTCTTAAGGCTAAGGGAGAGGCTGCACCAAGCTGTGAGACAGTTCCTGGCCTGCTTTTGGGAAAAGTAAAAAAAAGAAGAAAAAAAAAAGAAGAGTAGGCTTTGCTCTGTTGTATTCAAGCCAAATTAAGGACATAGGACCAAATAATAGAATGGCACATTTCCAAATGCATTCCCAGTGGTTAGACATGAAGCAAGAGTTGGAAGTTACTGGGTGACACATTTCTGCTGCAGCCCCTGGATGGTGTAGACTGACAACGGAGAGGATGATGACAACACCACAAACCTGTGATAAAAGACTAGTCATCCAATGCATTATTTAGTGGCCTTGGAATATACACACAAACACACACACACTTTAATTCTTGTGGAATTGTAGGTAAAACGATGGGGACGATAAAGTTGGCTAACCTTTTGCTGTTCTTGAAAATTCCGAACATGGCAGACTTGTTATGTATGTCCACTGTTTCCATGCCTGTAGTATGTCTGTGTGTAAATATATATATATATATATATACACTACCGGTCAAAAGTTTGGGGTCACTCACAAAATTCCATGGGACTACATTATAGACAGAATCCCAGGTGAGATCAGTTGCCTTGTTTTTTTTAACCAGGGTAGCAGTTTCCAGATTACATTATGTGCTTACATAATTGCAAAAGGGTTGTTTAATGTTTTCTTAGTTAGTTTTTTAAAATAATATCAGATTAGTAAACAAAATGAGCATTTGGAACATTGGATGAATGGTTGCTGATAATGGGAAATGTAGATACTGCATTAAAGATCAGCCACCCACCCAGATCAGCTGGTATCCTGTCTATAATGGAGTGAAATGGAAATTTGTAAGTGACCCCAAACTTTTGACCAGTAGTGTATGTATGTGTGTGTGTGTATATATATATATATATATATATATATATATATATATATATATATATATTCCATTGCATGTATTGTGAAGGTCAAACAGCTAATGCCTTAAAAACTAATGAAACATGCAACATCAACAGTTGTAATTTCAGCTATGAAATTCCAGAAAAAGCAAAATGAATGAACAAAGTAATCCCAAATTGTTTTCCTCATTAAAATACATTTATTTTAATAGAGTTGGAGGCAACAGAATGCAATCATCCAGTGTTGGTATATAACGCTGTCATTGCCCAACAAAGTTTTTCTCTACACAAGAATGCATGATGTTGAGCAGCAGTGATCTCCAAAACGAAAAAATACTACACAGTCTTCTTAAGGTTAGATCTACATTTAATAGATTGCAAAAAGCTATTGTTAGAGGCATAACACTAAAATATCACATGTGAGAAGTACTTTGCATCAATCAAGTGGGGAAAAAGGACAGTATGACTAACAGAAGACTTTATTAAAGGCTAATGAGTTCAGCTGAATAAGCAAGCAGCAAAGTATTTGTTTGGACAGTTGGAGCATTCTGAAGGCACTACTTTACACATTTGTATATGATCAATAAGGCGGGCTGTGTTTTGGCTGTTCTCCATTGGAGAAACCTATGAAGACATCTGTCCAGTCTTACATTTTCTCATTTTTTTGTGCCTGAATATATCACAAAGGCAAACTTTCTAGCATGTCCTTGAGAACACCTGCTTGAAACAATATGCCACTTTTAACCCAGTGTAGCACCACGTGAAGTGTAAAAAACTTCATAGCAGTTTCTCTAACCTTACTGTAGCTGTAAGGCAGTAGGTCATAACATAAAGACACTTCTCTAAACAGTTTTTACTGTCCTACCTGACAAGAATATTGACAATGACAGGTACGATCAGGTGGTTCAACAGTGTGTTACCGGTTAGCTTATTTGATGCCGGATGACCAATGAATTTGCCCTTAATTCAATCTGAATTCAAATGTCTTGCGCAGAGAAATTAGCAAATAACCTTGTGTATAAATAGAGTAAGGCATTGGATCCCAGTCTTCCATGGTCAACTGTAATTAAACTTAAAATGACAAGACCATTCAAAAAGAGAAAATTTAAATAAGAAAAACAAAATTTTGGCTTATGAAAAGTACAAATGTGTGTGTGTTGGAAAGGGGCATCTCTTCAATGATATGCAGGGTGACTAATACTAGGTTAACTAACAGAACAGCAATTCCTCAAAGGCACTTCTTTTAGCCTGGCACACAAAGTCAATGGCTATTAATAAAACATAAAAAAGTCTATATAAATTCAGGAGAGTTTACAACAACATTCTTTACTTGATGTCCTGAGGTTAATGTATGTATGTACACGTATGTGTGTGTGCCTGTGCGCGCGCATGTGTGTGTGCTTTGTCACGCATTCTAAGAGGATTCATTTAAACAGGTTTTGGTTGAGATTGAGTTGAGTCATTTTTGTATGTTTCTGTTTTCTTTGGCAAGTGCAACTGAATTCTAATTCAAGTGTAAATATGTCTGGTATGATGTAGTAATGCAGGGTAAAACTGGTATTGTGACAATCCTTTACTCAGACACACCCACCCACACACCCACCCATGCAAACCAGGCCAAGAAATGAAGACCCCTGTCAGAAGAAAAACATTGTGAAATACAGTAGCCACTAATCATGTGACATCTTCCTTTGAGATATTAATTATGTATGTTGCTCCTCTCCTTCGTTTCCTTCACTCCTCCTCTCGTTGCTGTTTTAAGAGTAATTCCAAACTGTGAATTAAAAAGGGAGGAACCTTTTAGATGAAAGACTTATCAAGATCAACAATCCAGATCAAACTGAAATTAATTGAAAATCACAGTTTTGAGCATCTGAAATAACACAAACTGCAACAACAGTGTCAACGAGAAGCTCGTCTAACCACAGGCTTGATACTCACTAACAATGATGATGATGATGATCACTATGACAGCTATCAGGATGGCCCACATCTGCAAGGGGTAATGGTACAGCAAATTCAGTGACACACACATCGACTTCAATGACTGACATTTTGTTTAACGATATCAATTTTGTTTGTTTCACTTTAAGACCAAAATGATTTAGATTACTTCCCGTCTGGAGACTTCTTGTAAGGAGTTCATTTTATATCAGCTAATAATTTAGTTGATTTGATTTAGTCTTTCCAGTGGGAAAAAGGGTGTGTTTTTTTTTGTTTAGGCACCTTGCAATTTTTCCACCAGTACTTCCTTTTCAGCTTAGCTGCACTGGTCTCGAACTGGGAGGCTCCAGCCTGCAGGGCGTCGGCTCTGTCATCTAGTTCAGACAGCTTCTGGTCACGTTCCAGCACTTTGTCCACGTTAACACGCATAATATCCACAACCTGCTCACACACACAAACGAGAATAAAAGATTGGGTTTATTGTCAGTACTTTTTAAAAGACTGTCCCTTGGTGTGCTGGATCTGAATATTGAGGCGCTGACATTCCAACCCGATTATCAGCCATCGGACAGTCTGGCGAGGTCAGTGACTCAAGTCTGTACGGTGTGTTCCGTGCCGTTGTCAGTCGGAGGAGCCGTCAGCGTTCTTTTTGGCCAATTTGACTTGTTGATTTGGACAGTGGGCAGTCGGACTCAATGACTAATCTGATTGGTGGTTTGCTAGACCTTGACTAGGGAATCCGTGCACAAGAAAACTGGAGATGACAACAGCAGCATTTTCTTCTTACAAGGAATTGTATTTTCTTCCGTTCAGAAAGTAATGACAACGATCCTACTTGACTACTATCAACACTCTCCTATGAAAAGAAGGACTGACGACAGCGTTCTCTGTTTATTACGTCTAGAGAGATGTTCCATTATTTCCGGTTTTCATTTTTTGTGCAACAACACAGATTAGTGCCGTCTGCGGTTATGGGGACGTATTATGTATTGTGCACACGCAAAACATATGCTCAAGTCGGCGTCGCTTCAGTGTGTTCAAGGCACTTTTTTTTTTTACCTCGGGGAGCCGACTGATCAGTCTGACTGCCTTTTCTGCCGACGGTCGGCCATCGGGCTGGTGTGTCAGAGCCTTTAGGTAATCCTTACTACACCTAATTAAAGATCAACTAAGCACTGCCTTAATTAACTATTTTAGAGATAATCCATTGGAAATGCACGTATACTGTACGTAAAGAATGACGTCATCAATACTGTAAATAGATGCTAGAGTAACCTCAAATAATTTTACCTAACAAAACAACAAAAACAAAGTCCCGCCTCACTGTAAAAAGGTAAATAAAAGGTAATACACACTTCTTCTTAATGACAGAGTTAGAACATGACAGGCATGCATGTGCGTGTGCACAGACAGTATCGCAGACTACACATAACCCATATGATCCACTGATCCACAAATCTCCCAATTGCCCCTCCTCTCAGACTGGCAGCATCGAGAGAAGCGTGCAGGCCCATGCAGGTCTTACATAACCATGGTAGCATTGGTTATATAATTCTCTGGCAGCCCTGGTAGCACTAACAGTGATTATATAATTCTCTGGCAGCCAATCGGAGGCTTTGTTTGTGACATGTAAGGGAAAAGTTCTGTTTAGGAGGGACTTACATCAAAAAGGCCAAAACTGAAAAAGAGAACAGTAACGATTAAGAACAAAACCACGGGGGGGGGGGGGGGGGGTGAGACTTAGCAGCCAATTGTTCCTGATGGCGTCAATGACGTAGTTTTGAATATCAATTTTCTCTGGCATGTGAGCTGACATCTGAAGGAAGAGCACATTGTGGTGATTCATGACACACTGCTGTCAGGTGTTATGCAATCTCTGCTTCAGACAGACATTAAGGAAAAGGGAGTTAAGGCACTGACAACAAGGAAGCTGTTGCCTGAGAGCGACCGTCACCCCAGTTTTTGAGGTGTGTCCTGCACCATTGCTAGGCAACGTCTTTCAATTACGTCTTTCAACTGCCTTTTTGAATCGGCATCGGTGGAATAGCCAATTCACTGTTCCGCTTGAAAATTGGTAGTGAGGAAAGCAAACAAGCGACTGTAGAGCACACACACAAAACTCTTCCCATTTTTGATCTCATCTGATCAGACCTGACCTAATTTCCTTTTAGAAAGTTATAGATTACCGCTACCTGCTGGCATGAAGAGTTATTTCCTTTCACACAGGTAGGCCTGCACGACTCAGGGAAAAATGTGAATCCCCATTTTTTTTGCTTAGAATTGATATTTGATTCTCTCCCACGATTTTTTTGACCATGACTAAACTAAACTAATTGTCAGTACCAAACAGATTTTGTTGGCATCTATGGCACCATGCGCATCACCACAAGCCTGTAAACACAGAGGCTTCAACGCAGAGAAGGGAGAGCACTGCAGCGCTTGGGAGTAATTTAAAACCTATTTTATACAGTCTATGTTTAAAACTCACAGAAGAAAGTAGTAGCGTTTGTGATGCCGTTTGCTTGTACAATTAAATGAGATTCAAAGTCATAAAAAAAAAAAAATCAAAGTTAATTAAAAATTAAATTGTGAACAGGGTGAATCAAGATCACGATTTTATAACGATTAATTGTGCAGGCCTACACGCAGGTGCCAAACCTAGGTGGTAGTTGGCCCTTAGTTTTAGTCTCTGTGTTGTGTTCAAGCACAAAGATTTGACAGAGGGCGACGTCCGGCGACATAAGGCGATGCCACAGTGCCACCGTCAGCTCGGTGTGTCAGGGCCTTTACACAGAGTGGCTGAAGATGGAGAGAAGGCAGCAATCAGAGACGTATCATACCTCATCCACCTGGGCCTGGGTCTGCTGCAAGCGCCTGTTGCCTGACGCTGCATCAGAACCTTCTGGACCGGCTGCTGACCTGGTGAAATTATGAAAATTAAGTGTAGATATTAGCCTTCTGCGAGATTACACAAAAAAGGATTTTGCATAGCATGTCACCTAATCTGCATCTAAACTATCATGACACATATGACTAATAACAGCTGGTGATAAGTAGGGGTGGGGAAAAGGAGAGAAAATTGATTCTGCATAGTATCGTATTTTAAGTGGCAATACTGTATCGATACAGACGCGCCAAGTATCAATCTTTTAATATACACATATATATATATATATATATATGTTGGTCAGTTTGTCTGCTTGACAATCCCATTTTGCAGCAATAAAATTGAAGTGATATGAACAAAGAGAAATGTATATTTTTAGAAAAAACAGATGTTGACAAAGTTTCCTTTTAGGGACATCATTTGAAATTGGGAAAAATAAGCAGTTGGAAAAAAGGTTATTAATAGCAAAATATTGCAGTATATTGAAACCATGCTGAATGCAAGAAGCATGAAACCTGTTTAAGAGTAAAATGATGTCATGCACCCAACACCTCTCAGACAGCAAACATCCCTCTGAATTCTTAATTTCCTGAAGCTTGTTCTGTCATAACAACTTGGGAAGATTGTTTCTAAACAAGGACAAAAATATAAACCATGCTAACTACAACAAGGAAATTATACTGTTTGCTTAAATTATTTATTTCTGGGTTTCAGCCTTGACATGTTTCCTTGTCCCTATTTTCCTCGGTCCCTACAAACCTTTTTACAGTAGTTACCTACTGCCACCATCTGGCATGAGACAGTAATGCTCTGCAATGGTCACACTTTTAAGAAAGACAATAGCTTATATTACAGGTGATAATGCCTCCATAAAAGAAACAAGTGGGGCAATTTACACCACATGCTTAGACTCTAAGTACAACTTCTGATTGTAGCATCTGGAATAACATTTTAAATCAATAAAACCTTCTTTTTTTTTTTAAATCACAGTTTTGTGTCAAATTATTGATGTATTTACTAAGTAGCCATGCAATAAGCTGGATAATAAAAAGCAAGCGGGTCAATATTGGCCTATCATAGACATATTGGTTCCAATGTATATGTTGTCGGTTATGAATGTTTTTTTACAGAACGTATGCTTGGAGTGATTTGGAAAAGTTGTCATTAGGTTGTTTGTCCAGCAGAGCGTAGTCAGCAATTGACTGATATTGAACATACAGTACTGATGTTTAACTAGCTATTTACTATTTTTTTAATATTTCGTTTATCTAATCAAGACCTGCATCACCCTGTCAGAGTTTAATTTCCAATAATGACCGCTTGCTCTACATTATGAAAAACAATTAGGCTATTGCAAATAGCAAGCAGGGACACCCATGCATACCAAAATACAAACACAAAGTCCACAAAACACTTTAAAAGATGCATTATCCCTTGTGGCAAACAAAGCTTTAAATTTAATTGCTTCTTGGTGCAAACATTTTAATATCTGATTTATATTTAATCGAGGAAGGAAAAAAAGTAAGAACTAAAAAGGGCCAAAGACCCGGATGACGAGCAGTACAAATCCTCACATTAGCTTTCTCATTTCTCCTGACATTAAAGAAAGAGGGTGGGTCTGAGTTTCACGATTACACCATTAAATATGTTTATGAACATGAGGAAGCAGAGTGCAGCAATAATAAAGGATGTGTTACCATATATTCAAGTCAACTACTCCATCCACTCTCTCCAAACTCCCAGTAAATGTACATCCCCGAGCATTATGAGCCAGAGCAAGCATACCACCAGCGCTTTGGTTAAGAATCAATGTGTTGTGGCCGGGTTAGCTCAGTTGGTAGAGCAGGCGCACATATATAGAGGTTCACTCCTCAACACAGCAACCGCAAGCTTAACTCCGACCTGCAGCCCTTTGCTGCATATCATCTCCCTCTCTTTCCCCTTTCATGCCTTCATCTGTCCTGGGGAAATAAAGGCCTAATAATGCCCCAAAAAATAATCTTACAAAAAATCTAAACTGCACGATTTATCTTTAGGAAATCACGATCTCGATTCACCATGTTCAGTATTAAATTTCTATATAAGCTAATAATGCCCCAAAAAATAATCTTACAAAAAAATCTAAACTACACGATTAATCTTTAGGAAATCACGATCTCGATTCACCATGTTCAGTATTACATTTCGATATAAGCTCGATTCATTTTTTTTTTTTTTAAATGAACTTGATCCTCATTAAATTTTACGAGACAACTGCATCCCAAACGCAACTACTTTCTGTGTAGTAGAGTTTTAAACATACATAGCGCGCAATGCTCTCCCGTCTCTGCCAGCCTGTAAACATAGGCTTCAATTAGACTTCGTAAGAAAAGAATCGCGGCAGAGAATCGTTATAACAATTCTATGCTAAAAAAATAATAATCCTGATTCATATTTCCCCCGAATCGTGCAGGCCTACTACCAAGGCAGGGGACAAAACAATTTGACCAAAAGCTTGTTGATCATACAACCTGTCTGTCATAGGGCTGAGTGGCTTAGAGATAGATAAACATCTGTCAGCATTTCAGAGGCGACTGCAGCTGCGCCCCCCCCCCCCCCCCCCCCCCCCCCCCCCCCCCCCGTTTACATAATGCATATATGTTAGGTGAGAGATACACTCACTTACATTCCAGCCAAACAATTTAACAAATTAAACTAAACAGAAGAGGCATTTAAATAAAAGAAGGATTTAGATTAAAATAACACATCAGTCACGTATTGCGTTCTTTTATTTTGTGGAAGCGTTTATAGTCAAAGGTGAAACACTTTAATTAACGTTACTCTCTTATTTATACAATTACTGACTAACGAACTGAAAACAAAACGTGCGTAAGCCATAGATACATTTCCTGTTTTAAATTGACATAACGTTGCCACTAGCTAATTATTTACTTGCAACGTTACTTTGCTCAAATTGAAGCTAGTTACTCCCAGTTACAGTTGCACTATTTAAAACTACAACTAAACTACGAAATGTTTTCAGCTTGTTTTTAACTGAACGTATACACATGTAGACAGGTATTTATGGTATACACGTAGGTAGCTCGCTCAACCCATTACGTTACATATAGCTAGCTAAAGTTTTTATATAGAAGGTCAACAAAGCAGAGGAAATTAGGCTAAACTAACTAGCGTTAAAGCTCATTGGCTAACTAAAGTTCCACTGCGGACGTAATACAAGCCTGTCCTCTACAGCAGCTTGTTTCCTTTAATTGTCTACTTAATTAACGTTAGCAAATGGACTTTAAGAGTTTGTGTAGGCATGAGTTACCACGCTTTAATGTAACGCTGCGATAGTTAGATAGATAGCTAGCTAGCTTAGCCAACTCTCAACCCCTGCTAGCAATAGACAGATAATTGAAGAAAAGTGCTAGCACTTGTTGCGTGCTAGCTAGCTAGTTGCAAAGTTTTGGGCGTTGTTTTATTCTGTGATCCTGTGTCACCAAAGTACCTGGTATGTTAGGCAGGTTTTACCAAATAACATCTGATTTTTGAAAAACGGTTCTTATAAACGTGATAGACTTACATTGTGAAAGGAAACTTCTTTGAACGACAACGACGCTGTTTCTTGTCTGTAAGCTAAAGTGTCAAGCAGTAACAGTTACTGCCGTGGAATGCTGCCTTCCAATGCTATCGGAAATGGGAGAAGTCATACGCATGCAAATGAGATATGAGGTTAATGTACTAAATAAAACCAGTAAAATTTGAATTTTCTTTTTTTACTCGGTGTACCAAGATGTGATGGAAATTAATATTATGATAAGAAAGTATATAGAATAACTTTTAGTACAATTACTTTACAAAAACTAAATTGTAAGCCTATTTCTGATTGTATTATTCTTGATTCACCGTGTAATCATGCACAATGTAACTCTGTACTACTAAATAAAATATAAAATAACCGTGACGTGTTATCTGGTACAGTTTGTTATCATTAGATTAGAAAGTATTAATATGTACAACTTGATGAGTAAAACAATACGCTTACGATGACAACTTGAAGGCAGCATTAAAGAGGCAGTAGTCTGTCGCCCTCCATGCACAGCTCCAATTGTCAAAGCATAACATTTAATTCTTACATAAGTGGGAGCTTTTACTTAAAAATAAATCAGATATGTCATTAAATAGAAGAGTAACGGTTTAAATCTGTCTAGTGCGCCTCTATTCATTCTATAGGTCAACTGTCCAGTAGATATTCGAGCTAGGAAAAAGCGACCATAAAGCCCGTGATCAGCATGTGACATGGGAACCTGATGTTAACAAAAACTTTACATTGTACATTTTTAAAGTTAGGAGCATTCCTCGACACGTATTTCACAACTTCAACCTGAAGAAAACTTAAATAGTCTACATAGACACAAATATTTCTGTAGATTTAGTTCTTCAAATGTGAAATAGGCTACTTGGAGAAAGAAGCAAAACTGCTGGACCACTTTTCTTGATAGTGTGAATTCCTCCGACTTATAAATTGAAACAAAACAGAGGACAATGATATTCTTTGTGTTACAGAACAGTTGAAATATATCGTACAGGCTGCAGGTCAGGACACGATCTGAGCTATTTTCCTGGCAGTAAGTGAGTTGTTAAAGCCATTTATCTGTGGGTTACTGCTAATTCCCTGGATTGTTTGAATTAGATTTACTACTAATACCAACATTATAACAATAAAAAAAACATACAAGACACACAGGTCCACATTGCAAAGAGATGACTACACATAGACTGGTTTACAACCCTCTGAAAAAAATCTCAAACTCCCAAGAGATAAATGATTCATTTTGTACACACTCTGTAACAGCATTAGCAAGTCATTTAAGTAACAATTTCTTACAATGAGCTATAAGAGCATTGAAGCAGTTCATGGTGGCCCAGTCTTATGAAGACTCTTAATGTTACAGTCCTTAAATTATCCATCCATGTCATTTAATGAGACAAAATGAGCCAACATGCATACATTCATTTAAATGTTCATTTGAATCTTTGATTCAATAATATACTAAATTAATCAAATATGTATGTACTTTTTAAAATCTTAAAACTTAAAACTCTTTTTAAAATTGTACAAAAGGGAAACAGTGTTTACAAGAAATCCTCAATTCAATTTTCTTACATACTGGACACCTACCTTACTATTATTATTTCCAACTCAAAAGACACAGTAACTGAGCTTTAACAAGTAACAATATCAGGTACTGAACCTAAAACAATAACAACCAGAGATGACGTATAAAACAATCTTTATCACACTTTTAATTATTTTAACTTAAACAAAAGGATAATAAGCATGCAAGTTTAATCAAATCATAATAATATAATCTCTCGACACAACAACAACGTGTTGTATTGCATTCTCCCTCTTGGCTACATCCCAGATCCTTCATCCACTACGGCTTCCTCTCCAGAGCTCTGCTACAAGACAAATGTGTGTTTAGGCATAGGTGTTCTAACGGTTTTATTCATAAACATTTTGTGTAATATGACTTTTATTTATGTATTAAAAACAACAAAATGACATTTAGATTCACAGCCACAAACTATAACTTACATGGTTTATTTCTTTGTGAGCAGCACCGTTATACAGCAGGCTGGAACTCTCCTCCTATGAAGAAGTTTATAGTTTGAGTGTATATGTGTATATATTTATAGTTTAAGTGTAGTATATTATATTTTTTTAAACAACATACATAATACACAACAATACAAAGCTGTGATAGCTAATAATATCCATGAGGTCTCTCTTGAAAAGTAAATTGGTGTATGGCATGACTTTATGTGATACAAAGGAACAACATAAATGTCCTGCAACATGACAGAAATCCTAGTCGATCACATTCCACCTCTCTATTGGCTTTTATGCTGGTCACTTGATATTTGCAGCAGGTGCACTTAGTAACAAAGTTGATGTTAATGGCCTGCCTTCACATCTTCTCATTGCAAGCCTGGTATGCAAGGACACAGTAATGGTAAACGCCTGAGTGATTTACATGATTGAGTTACACCTTATCCCTGTCGAACAGAGGAGTGCTTCTAAAGCCTTGAGTCAAAGTTCTGGACATGGTCTTCATTCATTTCATGTGGCTAGAATCTCCATCGGTGCAGAGACTCAGCTAAACCGAAATTAATTGAAACCTTGATGTTGACATTGTCTATAGTTACTGAAATAAGAACTTGCAGAGTACTTCTAAAAAGATTCAATCAGAATATTTCTAAAACAATCGAATTGTGCTTTGAAATGTTTTTTTTTGTTTTTTTAAAGTGTTTTATCAAAAATCTTCACCTGAGTAAGTTTGTAAGAGTGAGTAAAATGGCTGATGATGACACTACCTTATATCATTACTTTTCACTAAAAAATAATATCTATTATGTAGCAATTCCAGGTTTTGAACAATGACTAAACCCTGATTTAGTCATTCAGAGAGTGACAGCTATGCATCCTGGATGAAGGATTTACATTAAAAAAAAAAGACATGTATAAAAATCTATTTTTCAGGTAAATGTCTGTTTTACGAATCCCCCTATGGGCATCAAATGTAAAACACAGACCAAATGACGAAAAAAACTTACATATCCTACATCCTCTGCTTCCATCAGTGCTCCGGCTTCGCTGACCTCTGAGCTGCAGCCTCCAGGAAAACACTCGGATTCACGCTTCTCTCTTATTTTTTGTAGGAAGTCCATCGCTGTTGATTTTGTCAGCAGCGCTATTGCATAAACAGGTGACACACAGATACATTCATTTCCCATCATATAATAGCTGAGAGCTTGCATTTTCTCATGAACTATTAGTCATGTTGTGTAATAAAAACATCTCACCTCCCTGGCAGATGTAAGGGATCATGAGCATCATAGTCAGCAGTGTTGCAGCCATCTCCTCATGCACACTCTTCATCTCTCACACATGTGAATGTTTGCCCCCTTGTAGCTCCTGGCAATTTGTGTTTGTCACCTGAGAAATCCCCCCGACCCCACCCTCCCTGCATAACTCACAAGGGGACAACAGACATTGGGTGGATTTGTATTGTATTACAAGTCAGCAGTGGTAAGGAGAACTAATGTGTGATTGTGAGGAGAGAAAATACATAATATCTGTGGTGTGTTTTAAAGGGCATTGTCAGAGTGACGAGAAGTGTGTGTGTGTGTGTTTGTGTGTGGAGTGCAAAGTCCTCAGAATAGATTTTGGAACGAGTTTACTATTTTAATGATGTATGTACAAATTGTAATTATGTATTTAAAATGTTAAATACAATGTTAAATAAATAGAATTTTTATTTTCTGTCAAATCATAACAAGAGTTATCTCAAGACATTCTAGAGATAGAGTAGGTCTAGACTAAACTCTATAATTTACAAAGACCCAACAATTCCAATAATTGCCCAAAGAGCAAGCATTTAGTGTGAAAGTGGCAAGGAAAACTAGTGTGAAAGTGGCGAGGGAGATTCTTCAGACAGACTCAGGTTCTTGGTAGGCGGTGTCTGATGGTGCCGGTTGGGGGTGTGATGAACAGTGGCAATAATAGTCAGAATAAAGATTATGGAACTGTGGCTAAAAATAGTAGTTGTAGTAGTTCCTGGTGTAGCAGGGCCCTGCAGAGCGTAACAGGGTGTAGCAGGGCGTAGCAGGACGAAGCTGCACTGTAGAGCCTAGTCGGGCATAGCAGGGTGTGGGGTGGGACCACAGCGACAGCTGCAGCCATGATTTAGGTGCCATCCTAATGCAAGGAAAACTGCTGGGCAAACAAAAACACAAGGACTCCAGGGAGGAAGCTCCCCAGAGCTATGTTAGTAAAAAGCATTTCAGGGACATGGATGCACACAGATAACTACCACTGTTGTATTCAAGTACAGTGGATCATTTCAGAGTTCAAGTAATTAAACAATGAAATAAACAATGGGCTTTAAACAATGAAATAATTATTAGAATATCCTTATGTGATTCAGGGTAATGTATGTATGTATATATGGTAATGCCTTTACTTGTTTTGAAGGGTCTGCAAATCATGCATTCAATGTGATCATCTAGTTGAGTGAAGAGAAGCAAAACATGTATGCTTGGTATTGCTGCCACCTAGAGGTGTATTTCTTTATTACATTATTGTATACATTTTTTTTTATATATATTAAATGTACCATGACTGCATGGGAGCCATTTTGTACACAAAACATTTACTAAAGTATTCAAACCTTTATGAGTAACATCTAAATTCCTGTTCAGCTTAGAGAGTCGTTATTTGAATATTTTTTAGTACATTATCCGTTTTCCTAATAAACAAATATAGAAATACAATGAATGCAAACGTTTGGTTAGATTTCAGTGTGTATTGGTTCCGAACCCTACACAGCCAAACCTTTCTTTTTTGACTGATTTCCAACTGTGCAGTGTAACTTTTTATTTTAATTTGCCTACATTCAATGATGTTATTGCCTGACATCGCCAAACCAAATCGCAAATGCGAGTTATCTGCCTGAGAAATACAGCTTTAAACTTAGCATTTAGCAGCCTGCCACTCAGTCTCTTGCTGCAGCACAGCAGGCCTTAACCTCAGACTTGGCCACTGGTGTGACTGCTGGTGATCCGGGGCTTCGGACTTGACGCCATGGTCTTTCCGGCACCTGTACCTGCACCTGTCTGAGCGGCCATGTACTGCACAGCACATGTAAAAAATGCAGGCAGTTCAGGACATCTGAGATGGGACACAGCCAATACAAAGGTGTGTTTAGGTGATTGAGGAGTGGTGATGGTTGCTGGCTGTATATGGACTGGAGTGTGGGTGGGGGGGGGGGGAACTATAGGCTGGAATTAGGAATAGATGTAGGGCCCTGGGTGAATAGAGGTTGAGGAGTGGGTAAGACAGGAGGTTGGGTCACAACCCTTGTTATTTGTGGGTTTACTACAGAGAAAGAGAGCGAGAACATTGAAAAGAATGGTCAACGTGCATTTTCATATTCATGTTGGGCATAGTAAAAAAAAGAGAATGTACCTTGATTGTTTTCTGTAGCTCTACTCTGCTCCATTATGTCACTGGCATATCTGCTGTCTGAAAACATACAGATCAATCATTTCAATAACTGCCACCCATGTATAATAGGACTTAACTGATGTTTCTCTTTTTTTAACTCAGCTTTCAGCTATTTCTCTACTCACTCTAAGCATGATAGCACCCTGGCTATCCCTCACGGTAACGCATATTTTGTCCACCATTGTTTGTGATCCAACCAAGTTCTGCAGGTGTCTTTTAAACCTACCTAATTGTCTGACAAGACATCTCCACACACTTGCTTTATTATGTGGGAACCCCATTATAACTGCCAACAGGTTGTGCCTATCTGAGTAGTAATTCCATAGTGTTTTGACAATTTTACTGATGATGTTGTTACTACAGTTGTCAAATAAACCAATAAATTTGTTGAAACTTTGACTCTGTGTGAGTAATTTGTTTCTTGCAGTTTTGTACACACACATAATGGTTACACACATTTCACAGTATTAATTAACTTAATACACACATAAGATGTGGTTTGTGTTGTATGTTATTCTCACAAACCAAACAGAAAAACAAACTTTGTATGAGTTAATTTATTATACGGGTTCGTTTACATGCCATTATATTCCCTGTGTCGTGACTCTCAGGTACCTGTGTTCTGAGGTTCAGGCAGGATTCTCTTCTGCCTGGTTTTTATTGGAGTCAGCTGATAAACATATCAACCTATCAACCATTCCAGAGCACCAGCTCAACATTATGGGACAGCCGTCTTGCGCATTTACATGTTCTTTATAGAGCCTGGAGTGTGCCAAAGTATGGAAAAGGTCTCTAAAGACCACTCCACTGAGCATGTCTTCATGTTGGCCCTAGAGGGCGCTACTGATTTATTCCTAATTTAGTCTCACATTATTGAAGTAGGGACTTTTACAACGGTTTTTTGTTACATTAAATGCTACCTAATCTCACAACATTGGCGCGGGACGATTTGCTGTAGCCTGTTATTAATTGTATTTATTGGTCTATAATAATTATTAGTTTTACTTCGGACATTTCACACACAGGCCTATGCACACACTTGCACACCCCCCTGGGCTCATTTCAAAGATCAGAGGCACCCTTTTTGCAGGGGATGCTGGTGTGGAAGGATTGATCTTCTAATCGCAGGTAATGTGGCTGGAGGAGGAAGCAAGGGCTACAGAGAAGTAATCGGTCCAGTAGCCTACTATTTCGTGGCGTAAAACATAACTTACTGTAAATATCTGTGGAGGCAGTTTTTTTGGAACTATGTACATGGAGTGAAAGTCCTGCATTTTTTGTGTGTGATTTTCTCCATCAGCGGCATCGTGCGCATGGGTGCACCCCACTGGCCCACAGTCGTCTCATCTCTGTCGGATCATGTGGATTATTTGGGTGTTTATTCTGGCAGTGGCGGGTCCTGATAGGAGCTGGGGATGTCAGCTCCCCCGCGACTGGAGACCGCAGACAGAAGCGTGCCGTGCCGAGCTAGCGGAGATCATAGTCTTTGCCAAGGTGTTGGCACTGCACAAGGAGTCGTACAATGTGTATAACGACCTGCCGTCCGATACCGAGCTGCTTTTCTCTGCAGAGATTGAGCTGCTGTGCGACCAGGCGTGGGGCAGCATGCTGGAGGTCCCCGCCGGCTCCAGGTTCAATGTCACCGGTCTGGGCTACTTCACCTGCTTCTCCTACAGTGTCACCAAAAACAACAACTACTACTTCTTTCTAAGGTGAGAAGACAGGATATCCCACCATAGCCTTTTGATCAAATCAGTCATGAAAAAGATTTCTCACAGATGCGTTTAGTTTTATTGTAGAATGAGAAGAGTGACTTTATGCAATATATTTTGGCCTACATAAAGTAAATTTTTTATAATTAATTTCCAAATAAATAAACCTGTTCAGTTAGGGTAGGCGTTATCACATATATGTTTGCCCTCATATAAATACTTCGGGTAAGGTTTTTTAAAATTGATATTTCTCATAGGCTGAAAATATTAAAAGATTGTCAATGTGACTGTTGCTCAGAGAGCACATCCATTACCCACTTGAACCCTCTTCATTCATTTGTGTGTCTCTGATTTTCTGTTTGAGCTTAAAGATTAAGCTTGAAAAATGTCTTTGGATGTTTAAAAAGCAGGCCTCAGCTTTGTCAGGGTTGACAAGACAGATAATAAACTCAAACTCAGCCAGCAAAGATGACAGCACTATATTTCAATCTCAATAAACGTGTGAAACAATGGGGTAAGTTATCTTAAGCATGTGATGTAAAGTCTCTCTGGAAAACTTGAGATATCCAGTTAGTATAGTTGATTCAACTTATGCATCCAATCCTATTTCTCGTTTCTTTTAAGAAATTACATCGCAGGAAAAATGTTGGGGCATTGTTGCCGTTATTCATTAGGGACAGTAACAGTTGAAAGGATACATAAAATAGGAGGGGCCAGAGGGGGAGTAACACTGAATTGAACGCTATTTCTTCAGTACATCTCTCAGTACTATTTTCTAAGTATGAAAAAGTATAAAATCCATGGATTTAACCCCATCTCCAAATGGCCTGTCTCTACAATGAAAACCAGAAAGTCTTCCGATCTGTGCACAGAGCTCTTTCAAAAAGAATTAAGGACTCTCAGAGGATTCAATCAATCGTTGTCTAATGAGGAAACAGTCAGCAGTCAACAGCAGAGGATTGGCACTATCCACACATATTCTCTTTTAACCCGTATCTGTCCATGTGGTACAATATTGATTTCAGGTTCATAATATATTTAATAACCTGCCAAAAGTTCCACTTAGATTTATAAAAAGTATGAGGCACGTTAATTCTTAAATGTCTGTGGTTGACAGAAACAACACTGTTACTCAGGAAACGTCTATGCATTCCAGCCAGTGTAATTACAGAGCCAGACGTTTCCCAACAGCTTGAAGGTAAACGCGGTTGGTACAGGACCACCTTTTGTCTTGCTGAAACACACAAGTTTGCTGCTTGATGAAGGGAACGTGTGCTGACAGGCCTTACCGATATATTTTGTCTCATGCAGATCAGAAGTTAGATATATTTAGAGGGGGCACTGAAAAACATTCCTGAAGTTTAAAGTGTGGCTGTCCCACATGAGGGTCTGCAGCAGGGCCAGCTACCACAGTATTCTTTGTAGCATATGTTATGCATCATATGCACAAAATCACACTCACATTGTGCCATTGTGTATGTCTGGTGATGGCTAAAAGACTTAAAAAGATGATTTCACTGGTTTTAGTTCATTACACCTCCAGGGATGACGTTCTTGCCCAATTTTGCAATGGCAAAACATCCAGACCTTATCCCCGTAATAAGCCTGGCGACCACCATCGGAAACTCCCTGAAGCTAAAGTCACAACAAGGTTGCATTTACATACAGACCTGATGATAATTAAGAAGCAATGATTGCTCCAGTAAACCAAAGCAGAGATTTTTATGTCAGTGTTTCCTAGGGATATAATGGAGGGATCAACTCCCCAAGAACACTAATGCACATTTTCCTTTGCAACATACTTTAGCCCACAAAGCACTCGCCAGCTACCAGTCCACCATATGGACCAAAGTATGGTGGTGGATTCGTAGCTGGAAAAGTGCCATTTCACCTCCTGGGCACTGCCAGGGTGCTCTTGATTAAGGCACCAAACCCCCAATGGGGCTCCTATCCATCTACAGCTGCAGCCCCCTCACTCTGACATCTCTCCATTGGTGCAAATATAGGTACTGAGCATGTGTGTGTGTTTCAGCCCTGTGTGTAATGTGTGTTCTAACAGCAGAGTCAAAACATTGTAATTTCCCTTGCAGGATTAATGAGGTGTAAAATTATTCTTTTTTATTTTTATTGTCGATTTATGGGAAATAAAACATAGTTCAGAAGGCTAATACATATAGTCCAACTTGTCGTTTTTGCATAATTAGTGGGCTTTATAAGTGCTGCTAGGTGTTTTTTGTTACCTTTGGGATGAGCCAGGCTAGCTGTGTACCCTGTTTCCAGTCTTTGTGATAAGCTAAAGGTATGCTGGTTTTTGCTTCATATTAACAAAATCAAATAAGATTTCCCAAACTGTCTGAACTTTTCCTTAAATTCTTTAAGAAGCTACTGGTATTAAACCTTGTATATAGGTATCACAAGTTTCATGAATATTGAAATGAGCTCCATGGCATTCTCGCGAATGTTAGACTCCCCGTCATAAACCTAAAACAGACCTGTATAGAGTTTCAAATGGAGTGTTGTTGTGGCAGCTCTGCGACACTGAGCCCCAGACGCTGTATGAGCAAGCCAAAACTAAAAAGTTCTCATCGCAATCTCCAGTGGATGTCAATTTCCTGTTATAGAAGAACAACACTTATCTCAGACCAAAATAGTCTTTCCAATCCATCATGAGCATAATCTCCCAGGAGAGGACAAATCAGAGCCTAGCATGGAGAACCAAGGATGTCCCTCAGGACCTTTAAATAAAACAGATTGACAGTTGTGTTTGAGCCATTAGTTCACTGTAAAGAAATGATACCTACTACTTCTACTACAAGGTTTTTAATGTGTTGATGTGCATTTGTGCTGCAGTGTAACATATAACAAAAATGTATTACATACACAAAGGGGGTTTATGTCACTATTGCTGTACCCAGTTTATTCTTGTGTTCTGTTTAGTTATGTTTCCATCATTCAAGACGAGTTCTTTTGACCCACACTCCTTCTGACCTCCTGGTCACTGGTCCCACACACACACACACACACACACACACACACACACACACACACACACACACACACACACACACAACCACACACACACACACACACACACACACACACACACACACACACACACACACACACACACACACTCGTCACTGAAAAGGACAGCCAAACTTTTGAAGTCCCTTGAGGGATGCAAGATGGAATCCAGATGTATGGGAACACGCTGCTTCAAGACTTCCTTCCCTCACACACTTCACATTGTAGGAGAAGATATGAAACATGCACAGTAAATCCATTTGGCTTGTAGTTTGCTGGCTTGACTGATCCAGATAATGATGGAATTTGCAAGACCAGGCTGTGCACACAACTTTCTTTTTTAATTAAATTAAATTAAATTAAATTAAAAATCCTGATGACATGAATAATAAGTATTGCATATTATTGTTGTTTATGACTTCTGGTTGTGTGCATCTGCTTCTGTTTTTACACATGCACAGTCATACGTTCATTTTTTTTGTATAAATACAATTGTGTCCTTTTCTGCCATGCAGGATGGATGAGAACTACAACATCATCCCTCACGGAGTGAACTTCCAGGACCCCATCTTCCCTGACACTGCAGAAAATCACCGCATGTTTTCCAGCCTTTTCCAATTTGCCAACTGCACGTCTGAAACCCAGGTTCATAACTACACCCCGGAGTGGGAGGCTCAGGAGGACAGCCGGGTACGTAGTCAATCAGAACTACCATCATTTCATGGTTCCTAGTTTTGTTTTCCTCTTTTGAAGTGCCTTTCTCACAAGCAGTTAATGTTAATCATGTATATTTACAATGGCTACACAAATGGTTTGATAAAAAGAGTGGAGTGAGCCACAATAGCCCAAAGTACTGTGGTGCACACATAAAATGATTCAATATTACCTCCTGTTGTTTTCAAATGAATACAACAAAGAAACTGGCAAGTGAGATATGTTCTTAATGCATGTGGAACAAAACACATTTGGCAAATGCTAACACCTGATGCGCCCCGACAGTGCAGGTTTCTTAAATCTTGTCCCAGAACCCATGTGTCAGTATATAAATGGTTTACAGTCAATCACCACGGCTTTATCCCCTTTAATGAATCTAAACATTTGGCCTAATCCACCTGATTAAGGTCAGTCTTCTTCTGTTTCCAATCATTTGCTGACTACTCATGAAAGCCCAAATCCACTAGTTCAATCAGGAGAGACTTTGTTGCAGACATGCAAAACTTCATTAGTAAGCTACATATAAACAATATAAAATGAAAGACAACATGAAGTGTACAAAGTCTTTGGAGATTACTTTATACTCCATCAGATAAAATATGTTTTAAAGGGTTATAGAAACCAAGACATATCCCCCAATGGAGTCTAGACACTGGTGGTGAGGTTAAGGAGCACAAAGACCGGAAGGAAGGAGCCAACAGATCGGACAGCCGGAAGAAGAGCCAGGGTGCTGTTTGCTAAGATGACTTGAGGAAGTAGAGGAGGAGGAGGGTGGGACTCTTCCTGAAATGACAACTGACAACCGCAGAGGAGAGAACAGATTTTAAGGCAGGGATGTCCCGCAATGATTGGCTTGTGAACACATGGCCGATACGGATTTGTTTAACTGAAAGTAAAGCCTCAAAACAGGTGATAAGTTTAGGAAATAAGTTATAAAGTTGTCAAAGTCTCCTTGAATGAATTTAAGCTCAGCTTAATAAGACAATGAAAACATGGTTTGTATTGCCATTAACAGCAAACCTTTGGGTCAGACCCGTTACTGTAATTACAACAACATTTAGATATAAATGCTGCTTCGTTACATCATTCTCATGATCAGATTTCCTCCCGGCTAAATTAAAACAGACTTTGTTTTGAAACTATTGTTGTTACTAACTTAAAATCACATCACAACAGATCATGACATCACATAATGTCAAAGTTAATCAGATGGCATGATGTCATTTTCAGATTTACAGTAATACCGTATCAGTATAACAGTATCAACAATAAAAACATTATTTCAAGCAGTTTCCCACAGTTTTACGGACCGTTAAAATGTGGGAAACTGCTTAGAATAAAATAATAAAATAATAACACTAATGCAGAAATATTAGCTTTGAAGGGCTGTGAACACTACCCTGACTTGATGGCTGGATACAAAGGAAGATTTGTTTTGTCTATGTTACAGTTAGGTTAGGATGACATCAGACTGGATACAATCCTGATGGGTACCGAGGGTGTGCCCCATGGATCCATTTTGGGGCCTATTAAAGACTGGGGATCTTGAGTTTGAAAGACGCTGGGGGGCTCTAACAAAAGCGCTATGTAACAAAGTTGCATTGTGGGAAATGTATGAATCAGTGTTTTGGAAACTTGAACCATACTTTTCTGTTTTTGATTGACAAATTATCTCCATGCCAGTGGTATGAGTTTACAACATACCGGATTTCTGATTCAGCTATTAAGAAATAACAAAATATATACACGGCTCTTAAGAATGACATCAGATCAGTAGTGCAAATATTACAAAATATATGTTATTTTTGGGATATATAGGTCTACAGTAGATGCATTTCATCCTTTCACACTCTTTCACATTAAGTTTCTTAAGTGTCTTGGCATCTGACATGATGGCATATTTATGAATATTTCAAACAAGATTGTTGTTAAATTGTGCCAAAAAACAAAACATAAACAATGCTTCCCCATGAGTTGTACAAAGCATTATGAAGATATGATTCATGGATATGCAACTGTACATGTTCACAAGCATTTTGATTCTTTTAAAACTTTAAATCTTATGTTTAACACTGGAGGTAATTCAAATACTCACTGCTGCACTTTATATGATAAATAAGTTCAATGTGCCTTCCCTTATTGAGAGACTTAATAACCATTCAATATTTATCTACAAAACCCTGGGTGGCCCTTGTGATGTCATGTCTCATCTATGCTCTGGCCCACACTTAACCTGCCCTGATGAGTGATTAATGCTTTTGAAACAATATATCCAAACCAATGTAGGAAAGACTGCTTTCCTATAAGGGCAGTGGTCTACACTCCTTTAATTAAGCCTGTATCTTAATGTATTATTCTGTCCTGTTAAAGGGTATCTAATGTTTTTTCAACCTGGACCCCACTTCCCCATGTATTCGGGTATAATAAACTGAAGTGACCAAAAATTGGGCAAGCCTTAATTTTTTTCCTCTAAAAATGATTACGATCGGCCATTGTTGTTTTGTCGTCGCTGCCATCACACACACCTGAACCACGCCTGTAGCTGCCAGTAGCTCCTCACTGGCGCTGATCGGTTTGGGAAGCTGGAAGTTCTGACCCAAATACATTACTTAAAGCCTGAAAAGATGGATTTTCGTGTGATATGTGATCCTGTAATTCTAGCTGTATTGTGATGACCAGAAAGACATGATGAAAACTGATTAAACATGTTAAAGTGCCCACTCGGGTGGCCTTCAAGTGGAAAAGAGGTGATGAAAGGCCTTTTAGGGTGGCCTTATAATTGATAAAACAGGATGCAAAAAAAATCTGCACACTGGGGGCCCACTTCATGCAGCTGTTCCCTTTTAATTCTTTTGTACGTGGCCCTCAGACAGCCTGAGTCCGCCACTGCCCGCTTCTTTACATAACTAGATTGTTCTGCTATTAAACTTCATCTTTTGCATTATAAGGTTTCATACCCCTTTTAAATCCCTTATGGGACATAAGTAAGAGCACATGGAAAAACATCCACGGATAATATTGCAGAGAGTAATGCACTAACCAGTGATGTGGGCCGGCAGCCAGCAGCACATTTTTAACATTTCCTCAAAACCCTCAGCCGTTGTTTTCTGATGGCAGGGAATATACATCAGTGTTTCATGCTGGTCTCATGTGGATGCATCAGGATCTATGGAGGAAATCCACACTCAGGCAGACAAGCATACAGTCAGAGGCAGCTGGAGCTAATTCTTTGACCTAGGAAAAGGTCTGGGCCTTTGGATCATCTGTTGCAAGTTGACAGGCATGTTGGGTTTCATCTCTAGTTGGTGTCTTGCTGAAACAGGCGGAGCATGTTGTGTAACCAATCTTCCTCACTCAGAGACACCTTGATCCCTAGACCTGGAGCAACAGTGTGTGTTGTCTTTGGCTTTATTTACAGAACATTATAATTCACTTGCAGAACATGGCAACTCTTGAATTGAATTAAATAAACTGTGGTTTAACCTAAAATAAGACTTAATAAATTCCTCGACTTTTTTTTGCCTTCGCTTTTCTTTATTTTTAGGCTACAAGCAGCCCAAACATTTTTTTTATCTCGCTCATACATAAACAGTGAAATATGCCAAAAGACTTACTAGCTGTTGGCTCTGCTTGTCAGCCCAAAGAGCATGACAGAAGTGTTCTCTCATGTGCAAAGGAAACCCAGTATCGAAAACATATGCTACGTGATAAATGTAAAAAACAAAACAAAACAAAAAAACCTAATATGATACTAGTATTTAGTATGAGCAGGTATGGGATGAAACTCTGCATATGATTTCAATCAAAAGGCAGAGGGAGATGAAAATCTGTTGGGAATGTTGCAAAATATATGCTGATGCTTGCTTTTTTCACGCAAGTAACGTAAAGTATTGAATCAATATGTGAAAGTTCAGTATTCAAATGGGTCACAGTTAGTCATGTTTGCCTGCAGTCCACTCAATCACATGTTCCTCACATTTTCCCTCGCATTTCGAATGTATTTGATCTTCACAGTTGTTGTGCTCTGCGGTCCAGAAGGCTCTGTTTGAGGAAGAGGAGAAGGTCTGGACTCTCTCCCAGAAGGTGCGCTCTCTGGAGAAAGCCAACAACCACCTGAGGGAAAAGGTGAAGACCATGAAACGTCTGCTACGCCAGGCCCAACGAGAAACAACGAAGGAGCAGCAGATCCTCAGCCTCAAACAGCTTTACGAGTCAAAGACTTCCCAAACTCACCCTGATCAGGACACTACCCAGGACCAGAGGAGCCAGCCACTAAAAAAGGCCCTCTCCAGGAAGCTAAAAAACTAGAGTACAAACAGTGGTGATTCATTTAGAGTAACTCCATAGACTTTAATTGTAATCTCATTACATTTTCCACGTCTTCAATGCATTTACAGTAATAAGTTTACTTCAAAAGCAACAGACCAAGTTTTGAGAAACTTCCGCTGCACAATCAAATTCGGCCATTTTGTTTGTCCAGTTTTATTTCCTGGTACAATTGGACTGTGCCGTTGAAACTGTCATCTACAAAGAGAGCACATCTACTATTTACAGCCTTATCCTTAATATACTAAAGACTCTCTGTGTGTGTGTGTGTGTGTGTGTGTGTGTTTGTGTGTGTGTGTGTGTGTGTGTCTGTTTGTGAAAGATTGTGACAAATTGCGTCTCAGATAAATGATTTGAACAGTTTCACAGGAGTAAGAAATCTTCATCTAAATCTCAACTCTTATTTCACCCTATTAATCCAATTTGATATTTATGTCTGAATAACTTCTATCCCCCCCACCCCAGCACAGATATTTTCAAAACATCGGATAGAGCTCAGAGCTGGCAGATGCACTGTTGAACAATGTGAGGTCAATGTTAAAGCGTTGATAATTGAATATGTTGTTTCTTTCTGTGCTGGACACACATTATGCATTGTATAAATATTAGAATTATTTCTTACATCATGAATACTATTGTCAAAATGCTCCAAACCACCATCTTTTAATGGTCCACACATGGTCCACAAGGTATTAGGAACATGTCTCGTCTCTCTCATAATGCTCTGACTGTGTATGTGTGCGTATAGTTACAGAGAAGCAGCTGTGTCAAAGTTTAAAAAGCTGCAAGACTTAACATTATGTCACATCATACTTTTCTACCTTTGCCTGCTTTTTATACTCACGTAATTTATACTCAAGAAACTATCCCAAAATGTATGGTTCTTTAAATTCAGTGAATTGTTTCCTAAGAGTGCCTTTTTCCCCCAAGCTCTTCCTTTATTGTTGTTGGGGTCCAATGTTCATACACATTTTGCTGAATGAAAGTGTATTTTTTGTATTTGAAAATAGAGTGCTGAGCACTCATTAAATCCAGCCAGTGAGCCTGGCGTGGTACAGGATTGGCTTTTTCTGTGTCAGAAATGAAAGTGTTGCATTTATTATAATTTCTGTATTTTCTTATATTATGATTTTGCTTCCTCTAAACTATAAACATATGGTTTGCTTTGCCAATAGCACAATGTTTGTAACACAGGTATTGTAGTTTTTTTTCATAAATAAATGGACTTTTAAAAAACGTCCTATGTTCTTATTTTTTGTTCTCACAGTTTTCATAATATGCTGTGCTGTATATTACTTTTTTGGGTGGAATTTGATAGAAATTAACTAGATTATTAATTATTTAGCTTAATGAATTAATGAATTAGATCCTCCTTGAGTCATCATAACAACTACATCAGCAAAGCATTCAACAAATAAATCAAACAATGCAAAAAAGTTGTACAAGTAGCTTCCTGTGCTTAACTACAATCCCTACCGTGAGAAAAGGAATGAAACTCTGTTTGTAGTTTTGGTGTTCATGCTTGAATCTTTAATATGCCTCATTGACTTTTCAAGACCTATCCAATTATAGCAACAGTTTGAACCAGATTAGTGGTTTAGGTGCAAACAACAGTTAAAAGAAAAAATTATCTCTTTTCATCCGCAACACACTTTAAAACAAATGTGTCAGGCCAAACACCAAAACAAAGTAACAAACTCAAGCAATGTTTCTAACCTCAATTGTAATGTTTCCGACTTTTGATATATTCAAGCCAGACATGATAAATGCTTTTTGGCATGCACAACACATTTCGTGTAGATAAATTAAAGATTGTCAAAAAATAGTTTTAAAGCAACGTCAATTTCTCAAGCTGTTGTCCAGTTTTTGCTGTGGTGCACTTTTAGAGGGAACACAGGGCCATTTGAGACGTAAAATCATCGTGGCAAATTACACTTTCAACACAATTTCGAGGAGAGCTGAACCAAATTCCATATGGTGGCGTCGCATAAAACCGAGGGAACGCGAAGCAGGGTTTGCATGGCAAGAGGAGAAACAAAAAAATGGACACATTTCAAATATGTTTTACTATCTGTCAGGAACTCCCTCGCAGTATCGTTCTGCAGTAAAGCTGGGTATGAAGCAGACATTTACAAGCTTTCACTCCTATGCATAATTTGAACCTCTTCAGCAATGAAGTAGTTACTGTAGGTCTTTGAGAAGATGCACCTTCCCAGCATTTGTTTTTAGTGCTAAACCAAAGTTTATAAAGTTCCAATGTTGAATACCCAAAGGTAAAAAAGGTAGCATACACACAAATCATCAGGACAAAGCAATTTATTCTGGCCATGTCAAACAAAAATAAATTAGTGAACTGAGATCCGTCCCATAGAGAGAAAGTGTTGCAGAGAACAGCTCTTTTTACTGTCTCCTTGTTAACTCTTTGTTCTCCCTGTGAAACCTTTGCATCAAACTACCTTGCCTGCAGCCAACTGTCAAAATCCCATGGACCCGGGCCAAAAATGATATACACACACTGCTTTCTCAACATAAACCACCGTGCACAGCCAAGCTGCAAAACAGATGTCAGGCAACACACTGCACAGTGGTGGTCCCTTCCAGAGGACTTGCTATCTGTGGACATGGTTTATTTTATCTAGTCTGGTTTTATGTTTTCAAATGCTGTTACTTTCTCGGGCTGCTCTGGTTACAATTTTTTTTTTTTTTTGTATTGATCAACCCAGAGCATCTGATTGGTTAATACAGTATATGTTTTTTTTGTTTTTTTACCCCCCCCCCCCCTCCCCCTTTAGGTAACATTTTTCTGTCTGTCATTCATCGCTCCGCACGAAGAAATCCGCCAGAGAGGTTTCTAACTTTAAGCTCTCTGACCTGTCATTGGCTCCATTATTTCTGGAGCTAATAACTTGAGTCTGCACTTGGAGATCCAGTGTTTCCTTTTAAGGAAAGAACATCAGCTCTCTTCAGGGTTTTAAATTAGTCAACCCTGTTCAATAAACTCTACAGCCATGCAAGTGGCTTTCTGAGGCAACACAGTGGTGCTTTGAGCTAAATACTAACGAAGCGAAGAGTTCATGATTCTGCTTCTTTCTCTTTTCCAATTGACAATGTTAAATAGTTTTTTGAAATGTTTGTACAGATTGTAAGGCAATATATCTAACACAGAATGGACCAAAGTGATTGATACACAAGGGAGACATTGACAAGACCAGAATCTGCTATTTATATCAAACTTTCTAGGATATTTGATATTAGATGGCAGCCAAGTGCAAGTCAGCGGAACCTTTAATCTTTTTCAGTTTGCACCTTCCTACAACTCTGTCCTTCAGTTTTAAGTGAACATTACCCTGCACCTCTGTGAATGTGGATTCAATTTAAGTGGAAACGCTCCTCCATCATCTCTTCACACTTGACCAGCCGTAAACTCTGGCAAAGAGGAGGTCATTTTTCATTGTTGCCTGTCCATGTCGGTTTCAATAAGGATGACGGATGTGTGTGTGTGTGTGTGTGTGTGTGTGTGTGTGTGCCCTCAGCGACCGCTACTGTTGCAGTCAAACTAAACTCACAATATCGTGCTTTTAGCCTCGGCGGTGTAATCTCAATCTTGAAACATCAGCGAGGGAAATGCTGAATTTTTTGGAAACGAAAAGAGTGAGCACAGTAATTGACTTCAAGGCGACAATAATGACCATACAAGATACAATTCCAAAGCCCAGTAATGGTACACAAAAAGACCATGGCTCACACTTGAGAATTTGCATTTCACTGTTGTTTTTTTACTCTGGGAAACAATTTGTCACGTCTGCAGTTCCTGACTTAAGATGACACAAACTTTAATTCAGGCTTGAAATCACCTCAGGAGTACTTAGTGTGTATGCATTTAGTTAAATTCTTCTGTCATAAAGGTAAACTGCTGTTTTTACCTTCACGAACAACCTACTACTTCCCCTCCCCCATTTCTCTCTTACTTCCATCCTCCGTCTTTCACTTATAATTATTACTTTCTTTGTCTGGGTTGCTGACAAAGTCCACAAGACTAGCAGGAGGAATTTGACCTCATGTGTTTGTTGTTAGCGCTGCCAAGCTGGTTTCTTTACATCTGAGAGTTAGACTCTGGGACGTTAGGTTAATAGTTGCTGTATTTTCCACCCTGAATGTTTACAGCGGTTCTGACATTGTTCAACATTTGAGGCTTTTTTTGGTTTAATTCTGGCCTGCATGTGAAGTATTTGCATAGTTTCCAGAGAAGAGTATCATACAGCGCGGTGACTGTTGTTCCACCAGTGAATCCACCAGTTGGTGATTTGTGTTACTAGTTTGAAAAACACTGAGGTGTGGGATGCATCTCCAATGTGAATATACGTGAGTTGGTCAGTGCTTCAGATCTGATCATAAGTATCATAAGCTGAGTCAAATTGGTTCATAGTTGGAGCTGATTGGGAGACCAGAAGAGTCTGAACATCCTCTTGAAAGTGACCAATGAGACTAGCTCTTTAAGGATAGATTTCTGTAACTTGTTATAACCATCTCATTACCTTGGTTGAATGTAAAGTGCTACCGTTATTTCTACATCCCAATTTTAATAAAGAGTGGAGGGGCCAATACGTTAATTGTATTTTCAAGTGTTTACTAGGTAAATAGGAATATAAATCAGTGGAAATGAAGAAATTAAATGCTTCTAAAGTAGCTGCTGTGTTGGACTGACCTGATGTGGGTGAATGAATGAATGAATGAAACTGAGTTATCAAGAAGTTGTTCACATAGACATCTGCCACATTTCTTTGTCAACATTATGGTGACTTTGACCCCCAGTGTAACCTCAGACAACTCATAATTCCACTCTGCATCCTGTCGGATGTCTCCCTTGATCCATTGCCTCCACAAAATCTGTCAAATCCCATTTTAATGTGCTACGGTGTGGAAGCAACACTCTCAGGATTTTCCTCTGTATATATCCTGCTCTTTTCAGTGTGTTTCCTTTCCATCTGCTGTGGTCTGGGACTTTGTGAGTCGAGTAAACTCTCAGCATAGGCCAGTACCGCATGTATTACTTGTGCAAGTAACATGGATGTCAAGTTTCTGGCAAGTTTCTGCCTACGTTTGACCCTAATTGCAGGCTGAGTTTTCCCAAAAGTGGAAAATTTGTGGTGCTCCTCATACTGCCAGATATCCTCCATCCTGTTTATTATTACCTACAGCGGTTTGCAAATGCCATGTCATGCAGGACTTTTGAGGGTCTGCGACTTTTCATAAATCGTGGTGCTTTGGCTTCAGGAGCTGCTGTACTCTGTGTTGATGCTCCGATATGGATCAGAATTTACTCCACGTTTCTTGTAAAAACAGATCCCTGACCATCTTTTTGGATTCTAACAAACTTTGAAGATCTACCCTTTGAAAGCTTGTAGCAAAACAATTTCACATAGTCTCTCCCACTCAGATCTGCTACAGAGAGTCATTCACAGCAAGTGAATTGTTCAAAAACTGCGCGTCACTCATCTCCAGGGTCCGGAAATGAGGGTGATCTCACTGTGTAGTCAGGTCTCTTTTCCTCTGCTGTGCTCCAGCACCTTAGGGACTTTGACATGCTCAAACTCAAACAACCTGGTTTCACTCCAAAAACAATGTGGGGCCAAAGGACCAAAGAGAAATGGTACTGGAAAATCTTTTTACAGTAATGATTTGTGTCTGTTTTTCCGTGTTTTGGTCCAAAGAAAATGTTTTGCCAAGATGCTCTCAGCTATCTGACATTGCAGCCCAACAAATGCACAGCTGATATAAGAAAAGTCATTAGGTGTGTGTGTGTGCATGTGTGTGTGTGTGTGTGTGTGTCTCGGTCTACATATTTATTTGGTGTTTTGTTCATGAAGCCACTCTAAATGTATCCACACAACTATTTGTTAGTAAAGGTCTGAGGCTGCATGCCACGGTGTGTGTGTGTGTGTGTGTGTGTGTGTGTAAGAGTGTGTGTGTGTGTGTCAGTGTGTGTGTGTGTTGACTTGTTCAACACACAGTCTAAGAAGTGGGTGTTAGTTTGAGTGTGAATTTAGTCTTGTTCAAAGCTGAAGAAAAAATGTATAATTGCTTGGTATGCTAATTAGCTCCTCACTCTTTACCAGCAGGTCATATGGTGTTACACAGTATTTGTGCAGTACCTGCATGATGAGATTAAACTTTGGATGTCCTCTTGTGTCACATGAAAATAAAACAGCACATCTGACATGGCGTGTCACTGAATTTATTGTTACCTCCACCAAGGAGGTTATGTTCATTTGTTTATTTGTCTTTTTCTAGTCAGAGTTTGATTAAATTTGGGCCAAGAAAGAAGTGATTTGATGCAGATGCAGATGCTTCATGAATAAATGGCCAAGTAAACAAGAGTTTTCTATTCTCTCAAAAGTTATTTTCCCAAATGGCCTCATAGAGGAAGACCAGTCTAGTACAGATTTTATTCCATTATTTTTTGGGCATTTTAGGCTTTTATTTCCGGGACAGCTTAGACTTGAAAGGGAAGAAGAGAGAGGGGGAATGACATGCAGCAAAGGACCGCAGGTGGAGCTGAACGCAGCAGCTGCTGCGTCGAGGACTAAGCCTCTTTATATGGGTACGCGCTCTACCAGGTGAGCAGGCACCCCAGTTTAGTACAGATTTAACGTATTGTACTTTGACTAAAAAAGAGTGGAAAAAGAGTGAAAAAAGTTCAACCAATGAAATTTCTCCACACCTATGACAGCACAAATGTTGAAGGACAACATGCATAATAGGCACATGAACCTCCAGACAGCACTGACAGACAGAAGCACAATAGGTTCCTGCTGACAGACAGGATGGCAGAATGTGTGCTCGGGCTTTTACTGTGCACACAACGCATTTGATTAATAAACCTTAACTCAACACTTTGACATAAGGTGAAACCTTGAATTGTCAGTCAACCAATCAATTTCATTTAATGAAGGTTTATTAAGAGTTTTTTTTATTTGATTTGACCATTTCCCAAAATATACCATTATAAACTCACAGACAGCTAGACCTACACAATCCCATCAGTTTTCTTCATAATTATTGGAGTATTCATTTGTGCCAGGTACAGTAGGTCACCTTGGAAGGGAGTAACGAAGGTTTGTGAGAAAGCAGTGCTTCTCAGAAAGCCACTGAGGCCAACATTGTTTTAGCTTTTTAGCATTGTTAGCAATGTTGGTCTGTCGGTTGGTCCACCACTTTGGTCCAAACTGTAACTTCTCTTTAAATATTGGAGGGATTTACATGCCAACACAAGATATTTATTGTGCCCAGACGATGAATCCTCTGACTTTCCTTGACAAGCTGCATCATTAAGTTGACATTGTGGTTATAAGTAAACCGACTTTGGCAATCCTCTGACTTTTCCTCTATCGTCAGGTCAAAATTATAACTTGTCCAATACTTTAGTTTATGACTAAAAACCCACACAACTGAGGACATTCCCATCAGCTTGACGTGTACTGTTTAGTGCTACTTAGTAAATGTTAGCATGCTAACACAGTGAACTAATATGGCGGGCAAAACAAACATTGCACCAATACTTCAGCGTATTAGCATTGGCATTGAGAGCATGTTAGCATGCTGACATTAACCTTTAGTTGCAAGCCCCAGTATGGCTAACTCAGGCATGACTGATTGAATAAACTACATAGGATTTCTGCCAATGATAAAGCTGAAATACGTAAGCAAACAAGTTGGCAAATTAACAGTGGTCTCATTACAAGCTCACACTTGTCATACAGCTCAACTGTGTACTACATTCATGTTGAGTGTATGCTAGCTATTTTGTGCCTTGTTTGTTTCATATCAGCCTATTCATGATGATTCTCATCACAATAGGAATTTGCTTACAGTGGTTGTTTGAAAAAGGTTTGAATTGCTGACACCCTTCAGATGAATCCACTATGCAAATGAGGAAGTTGTGAGTCAGTAATACCAGTGTTGTTCACTTCTGGCTTGTTTCTGTATCAAGTCTCTATTTCACATTCCATGCAAGCATGGACAACAGCACTCCAGATTCATGATGGGAGGAGGATGTGCACAATCTTCATCAATGCTGCTGCTTTCATACTGCAGGGGGAATTAAACCCAGACACAAAGTTATGTAAGTTTGCTTAAACATGGTTTCTGAGCCCATCCTTATTTTCGTTGTTCTGTTTTACCCATGGCCATTTCACCTAGCTTTTTCCACTCTTCCACATCTTTACACCGCCTGCATCTTTCAGCAACCTCCACCATTTGATCCATACAATTTATCTCTCATTATTTTAAACCAGTCCCTTGTTTCTGGTTTGACCGCATCATTTTTACTCTGTCTGCTGTCTCCTGAATGAGGTCAACCACCAGACTCATGCTCTCGCTCGGTTCTCTGTCTTCTCCAGCCTGAACGATCCAGAGAGCCAAACCACAAGCCTCAATTACCCAGCATTCCTCTGGAGAGGACGAGAGAGGCCTCATGTAGCAGACTATGAAATTAACATTCATGACAAACCTCTCAAGAAACAAAACCATTTCATGAGAGCAACAGTTGCAGAATTTGCCCATTGAGAAAAGTATCAATTCTACGTTATTATTATTATTGTCATTATTATTACTTAAAACTTTTCCTACAGGTTTCTTGTTTCAAATTTGTTCAAATTGTAGACATTTATTTGACCATATTACATATTCTTATGCCAATAATATGTATAACTATCCTAGCTTAGCAGAGTGGCAGTTCAGCTTTTAACTCAGTTTTTGACTCAGTTTTTGAAGTGGCATTCACGTTTTGGTGTGGTTAAATCACTTGTATTTTAAATTAGGCACGTATTATTACTCATTCATTTATTAGATTTGTTTAAAAGTATTAATGTTAAATAGAAAGCTGGAAGGACAACTTTGTTGGTTGAAAGTTGCTAATGTTAATCTAATATTACTAATATAATATACTAATATAAGATAAGGCAACAATGGACATGCCATCCTATAGACTTCTATCAGGGCAGTAGTGGTTGAATTATTTCCTGCTAAGGTGCAAAATATTACATTTGCCTAAAATAATTGTTTTCTAGAAATAGTTCTGTGATGTTTTGGCATTTATTGTTAAATATGTATGTGACATGAAATATAAGCTTACAAAATGTATTTTATCCGTTACAAATGGACTCAGACAGATTCATAATGCATAGCAGGGAATTTATTGTACGTTTCACTCACAAATCTGTTGCAAGCACAAGCCACTGGCTTTCACACTGAGCAGTAATCACTTTTCAACAATCCATGATGCATCGCATCTATGTATACTGATTTTTTTAAGTCTATGGTGTATACAACGGGTACTGTAGCCCAAAACAGCATTTCTTAAAAGGCAACATATTTATTTAACAATATTATCACACATTGGTCATACTCTAAAAGTGGTTACGGAGCCATCAAAGGAGAAACCTTCACACAAATCACTGAACTCTTTCTGGCTGATGCATTGTAAACTCCAGGAACAAAATAGGCCTACAGTATGTCATATTACTGCTATTTTCCTGCCAAGGTGGTTGAGTGGTGAGGTAATGGGATTCTACTTGGTTATGTATTTCATTGTCATTTGGTTCATTGCAATGGAATGTAAAAGTCTTTAGTTTCCTGTTTCCAGGTTCTTTGCTTCAGCAAAGAACAGCACAAGAACAAAAAGATTAGATTGTAGTTAGGTTTGCGGGTTCAATCCTCACTCACAGCGCTCAATTATGACAAAGTAAATGCTACCAAAACTGTTTTACTTCTCTAATATATCTTTAGTTTTTTTCCTACAAATTTTTTGGGGAATCATTTATGAGCACTTTAAGGATTAAGAGTGCTAAAGGAGCTGGAAAATGTAAACAACTTTGTATATTAATACATTAAAATGAATTATCAGTAGGCAAATTACAGGAGCTAAATAGGACTACAGGAGATTTATGACTGAATGTTTGAAGCTATAAGTCAAATTAGCAGAGTTGTTTTTATTAAGTATTTAAATAAGAAGATTAATTGTGATGTTGTTAGTCTGCCAACATGACAAGACTGAGGACAACAACCGCCACCATGCCACAGCTTTCCTCTGCTTGTTTGGGCCTTTCTCTGTTAGAGTAATTCATGAAGTACGAACGATTCACACTGAAAAATCCCAGAAAAATAAAAATCTTTTATCTACGCTTTACAGTTTGGAGTCACCAGTTACATTACTGTCCAAATACACTACAACGCCTATCCAATAGGAATGCAGAATAAAGCTCAAAGACTTTGAAGCAGCACATTTAACTTGCTTTGACCTGTTAAAAAGTTAATACAACTTTTGTTCCTCTTTACTTATCTGCATGACAAACTTGAAGAGAATGACAAAATCTTTCTTTTTAAAAGCACTCATCTCATAGCAATTTTTACATTATCTGAAGTGTACACAATATTCATTGTTGATCATGGGATTTAAAAAATTCCAAGCTACATCATGTGAATCACATCAGTATCGAATGTCTATATGGTTGTAATACAGAGAGAAAGAAACGGTTAGAAATATAATGTGATCCTGTTAAGGACAGGACATTGCCATCAGAGGATGGATGAAGCTATAGTCAGTGGAAGATCTCAGCATCAATTTCACTGCCTTATTGGAGATCTGTGAGCCATGTAGGGCAGTCCACAACGAATTACAGAGGATTCAAACAAATGTGCATTTAGCTCCTCTACGTCTGATAGTCTCAGCACCATTCTCCTCTAAACAATTTCCATTGTAAAAGAGCAAACACTGCTATAAGTTTGTCTATACATGTTTAAAAAATAGAGTTGGATGAATGGAACACGAATACAGAGTCTGTACTTTTCATGCACACAAAAACATAAAAAGCACCAGTGGATATGCAGTATAGATGAAGCGAGTCAATCTGATGCATATTCACATTTTTAATCCAGGTTTCCTTTTCAAACAGACTGCATGTTGAAGACATAAGTCTGTAAAAGAATGTAAAAAGAAAAGGATTGGAGTGACGGTACGATTACAGTACAAGGTGACAGATGCATATCATATTTGGTTGCACTCTCTTTTTTTTGCATTCACACAAACATAATTAATCCTACTAAATCAGCCTAGTCTGGAGTATGGCTAAATACACTGATCAATGCTTTTTCTGGTTTGCAAATGCAGGTTAAAAAAAAATAAAAAATGTACTATAGGATTTGTGTTGAAATACATCAACACAGTTTCTTTATATGTGTCATTGAGAGAGTTGAGCTGGCAATATACTAATACAATTTCTGAAAAACATGTGTTTGAAGGATTCTTTTTGAAAATAATCCTGATTTAGCTCTCCAGAAAGGCTTTAACATTATTACTGTTTATATTTTAATGATGAATGTATTTTAAAATTTAAAATGTGACACAAATATGGAGGTACTGAAAGAGTCTTTGCTTTGAGAAGACATTTCAGAAGCTACCAAAAATAAACTCATCATACTGTATATCCTAAAGGCACCTTAGACAAAGATATATCCCTGTGCTCAAGTGGTTAAAGAGGTTGGTGTTGAAAAAAAGAGAAGGGAGAAGCAGCTTCCTCTCAAAAAGCCTAACCGCTGCATGGAAATACTATATCGCCACAAGAAAGGCGACATAGTCAATAGATGGAGTTTTCACTGCATAAAATATTCTTACTGATTGTCCGAAAGCATGACTTAAAGACATAGAATGCAGATCTAAAAAATTAAAAGATTTGACTCAATTCAATTTCAAATACTACAATGCATCAAAATGCTCTATGGCTTAGCAACTTTACATGCAACACCCCATCATTTGCATGGTACTGTGATATTGCATTTCTGCAACAGGGTATATCTCTTAGGATAACAAAACATGCATGGGGAAGTGCTCTCCTCATCATGCAGATATTGTCTCTGGATTTACACTCCACAGTAGGAGGTTAAAAAGACAACACAAATATATATACAATATATGTATAAAACAATAAAACAATAAAACAAACAAAGAGAAAGGCTGAACATAAAAATGAGTAAAAACAGTTTTCAACGAGCTCTGTCCTGCTTCAGCAAAAAAACAATCCCCCCCTGACATGCTGGTGGAGGAGGTTATCTTTCCTTCCTTTCTTCGTATCCTCTCCCCATTTTAACTCATCCCAAACTACCATCCCAGTCTGTAAAAGTAATCCTCTGGTGCATCATCACCATCATCAGCAAGTCCCTCTACTCCTCCTTTCATCCCATTTTAGGTCTTCCTTCTCAGGCTGGACAGACTTGCTCCCCCTGCAGGCAAGAGGTTGGAATGACGCTGTATTCCTAACCAGATAAGGGGGGAGATGATACCTCCCGTTCAACCGAGGGGGTAAAATTTGAAAAGTCACTGGGATTAATTAGGCAAGTAAGTGGAGCAGAAATCACACCCTGCTGGTTGGGTGGCAGCGGTAGGAGCAGTTGGACAGGGGATCAGCGCCACCGTCGACGTTCTGGGAGCATCCTCCGTCGCAACAAGCATCTGAGAGAGAAAGAGGACATCCTGTCAGTGATGTACCTGTCTAGTCATTAAAGCCAATATATATGTTACACTAGAAATGACAACAGCTACAGTCCATATTCACTGATGTTTTTTAGATGTGTGAATGGTCTCACTTCGGTTCAATTATAATTATCCCGTCTACAATTTGAATCGATTCAATATCCCAATGCATCCCGATTAATCCCCTCCTCAATATTATTATACATTGCAAATTCAAGCAGTCAGATATATATGAACTCCCCTTTTTATTGTATCTACTCTGTCAAAAGACACTTCCTGATTTTAGCAGAGTCTAAACACAGCAGACAACAGACTAAAGGCAAAAACAAAAAAAGCAGCGACTTGAAAATCAACAAGTCACATTAGTCAGCAATAATCGATTATGGTCTGTCACTGCATCAATGCAGAATAACCCACATCCGCATCCTGATGCATTGATGCAATGATTGATTTCAACGCCCCTAATGTGTCAATGTGTTTGTGTGTGGGTGTGTGTGTGTAGCTAGTACCTGCTCCTTCCTCAAGCAGATGAGTTCGGCACAGACTGGCCAGGGGGGGGTTGGGTCCCTCATTGCTGGTACCCAACTGGAGACGCCTCATGTGACGGACCACTGCTGTGGCGTTGAATGCTTGCTGCAGAGGAAAAGAAACAACTGCAATATGACCCATAAAACTGTAGAATCTCATTCATCTGAAACTGAAAGTGGACCAACCTCGACACGGAAAGCAGCCTAATGCAGTGGTTCTGGACATTTTATCACAAGAGGGTGCACGTCTGTGAGTTGTGAGCAGTTTATTCAAAAAGTGTTTCATATTAGTAGTTTTTAGAAGCCACAAGAGTTAAACTGTGCAGAGTACGAGCAAAGTTTAAAGAAAAGCATTACAAATAAACCAAATTCTAGTGAGGCACAACTTTTTTTCAGGCACAATTTAACAACCCTTCAATGGGGGGTCCCAACACCAGGTTTTAGGCAGTGTCCTAAAGGTTTTTTGCTGTCTTAAATCTTAACCATTCTAGTTTTTCTTCAGTTCAGACCAAGACAACACGTTTCATTGTAGCTCAACTGTATTCTCTCCATGTAAACAAAAAAATAATAATTCATATGGCCCACATCCAAGATAAACAGGAAGACTGACTTACCTTCCACTTGCTCTTAGCAAAATTCTTCTTGATCTGAGCACTGACAGACTCATGGATGTTCTTATCCAGAGCAGTATCCCCGGCAATCCTGACAAACAGAGGGGCAAGGAAACATAAGAGTGTGTCTGTGTGAGAGTGTGTGCCATGGCTAAAAGTGAAAAGTACAGCAACAACCGGGATTAGTTAAAACAAGTAAAGCACTAAAGTTGAGAGTATCAAGGTTTTAATCAGACGACAAAGGGAGGACCAGTACCAGGGGTGCTGCAGCGCCTGGTCACAGGTGTAGCGTGTGTTGGGGTCTTTCTCCATCAGGTGGACTATAAAGTCTTTAGCTATAATGACAAAATAAAGATTTCAAAAAGTCAATGTTAAAATTGTTGCACCAGTTGCATTGATGTAATAATGGAAGTGCCGTCAACAAGAGAAAAACAAATCTTAAAGTAATTCCCATATCCGCTATAGTATCCGAATATACCGCTGCATCAATTGTATACTTTGTTCTAAATGTACAGAGCAGGTAACAAGTATCAAGTCCAAGAGCCAGGACTGGAGGATCCAAAAATAAACCAATGTGCCCATTGCTTTTGCTTGTGGGCTCACTACCTGTTAGGTGAAAGGTAGGGATTGGATAACATATTAGCTATCTTAAAAAACTTAAGATATCACTCTCTCTGTATGAGAAGATGCTTGACTGGCTCTGGAAACACACTCCTGGATATGAGGTGATCTCTGTCTTGTACTGTGTGTTAGGTGAGGTAAGGTAAGGTGGATACTAACAAGTCCAGGCAGCCTACTAGTTTTTCCTGCGGGATAAGAGGGTCTGTCTGTTGTAGAGAGGAAAACCTACTAGCACATAAATGTGCCAAACAGCTGTTTGGCAATTAGAAAGCAAGGTTAATCCAATACACTCTTCGTCAAATTCAGCAAACATCTCCTCACAGTTTTTTTTGTGCTGAAAAGAAATCTGTTGTTCTTACAAAGCATTGGCTGTGTTAATGGAAAACCAACAGTAAGATGAGCACGAGCACCAAAACACAATTCCAGCCAATCAGCAACAGGCGACACCAGTTGCCCGTGCAAGCAAGGGATGAGGGTGGTGAGGAGGCAGCATGTGAATGGGCCGTCCAGCCAGGAGTTATCAAGAGATTGCTGAGAAACAGCAAAAGCTAATCCACAACCTAGATAACATTGATTCTGACATATTTTCTTTAGTCAGCAGAGATTATGCCAGGTGTTTCACTGGTTGCTATGGCAACATGCTGGGCAGCAGCTGAGTTCAGTTAACAATCTTTGCGCAGTATCACTTACTGTACATTTAAAGGAGAAGGTGCATGAGACAACGTGGTTTAACCATGGTTTAGATTATTTGTTGTTACTGAGAAGAATTCCATCTTATTTCAGTATTTATCAAGGCAATATTTGTACTAGAAAATAGTTCAGCTCAATCTCATCCCTGAAAAAAGATCTTGTTTCAGCTAAAATTATTGTTATTTCGTAACATTAAAAATGCCTTTCAAACATTTTTGGAATTTAATATTCAATTTCATTTTCAAGGTTGTTTTTCTGACTGGAAGATGCAATTAAAGAATCCCAGGTTGTTGAGTTTTTCCACGACAGGTGGGATATAGGGCGCTATTTTAACGATCCAAGCCCCTGGAATGTAGCGTAACATGCAATAAACCAATAAGAGTGTCATCTTCCATTCCCTTTAAAAAGCCAGGCGCATTTGTACATTGGCGCATTGCTATTATGATGGCAGATTGTCACCGTCATATTTTTATTTGTATGTAAAAATATATTCTTTTTCATGTTTGTGTGCTGCGCTTTTGACTTTAGACTAGGCCTGTATCTCAAACAGCCTACTTGCACACTCCAAACACTAAGTTTTAAGTATAAATACACAAGACAATTATTCACTTGAACACACCTCCCTGTAAGATTAGTACACCCATGGCGCAAAGATGGGCGCAAGTAAATTTGATATTTAAACAACGTAGACGCTGGACGGAAAACTGACAACTGTGTTAAATTAGAAAAGACATTTGCATCAGGCTTTGAACTGCACCGGGTGCAAGATAGGGCCCATAGAATCTACGTTTTAACCTTCACATATGATCACAGGCTTTGTGTTGTGACCGAAAGAATGAAATCACTAGTATAAGCAACAGAAATGAAATGTATCCCAAAAGGTGTCTGACCTTAGTCTATTTGATAATGTAAGGAGTTAGGTAGGTGGAGGGAGGGAGGATAATGGTTTTAGGCCACTTCTCAGATAGATCTAGAGGAATTCAGTAGGTTTGGGCACTAGGAAGACACAAGGTCTACCCAGGAGATCAGGGGAAGCTGTTGACAAAAATAAGTTCTAAGTGGTTTAATAATTTTTTGCCTTCTGACTGTTAATTGATTATGCACTAAAAAAAATCTACAGAACTTAATGCACACTTGGAGATGCACACATATATAGACATGTTTGATGTGTCTCTCTGAAAAATCTGCTTTATAAGAGAAAAATAGCTCGATAATTACTGTACCTGAATCAGATATATCATCCCAGTAAGGAGAATCAAATTCATATTCTGCCTTCAGGATCTGTTCGAACAGTTTGGCATCATTCTCATGGTAGAACGGAGGGTAACCACATAACCTGAGACACACAAGAGAGAACAGATGTCATGTTTTTCTACTTGAAGCATCCCAAGAGGTTAAAATGACACTCACTGCAATTATAAAAACAGTCAGCAAGGAGATAATTTAAACTGCATCAATGACTATAATACCTGAATCTATCCTGCGTTAGGCTCAGTACATGTCTTAAAAAGTCAACTTACAGGATATAGGCTATGACACCAATAGACCAGCAATCCACTGCTTTACTGTAGGGTTTCTGAGCCAACACTTCAGGGGCTGAAAGAACGAAATAATGTTATACAAGAGCATTAGCAAGACGAATGTTTAATGATGCATGACATATGTTCAGCAGTGTTAGTACATTAAAAAGTGATTCATTTTTTTAGATGAGCATGTGAGTAAAATTAGAGTGCGACTGTAATTTCACAACTGATTTACAAAAATTTAACTGGATATCTTTTTACAGACTTTGAATATCTATGTGAGCTTCCGGTAAGCTGTACATGGTGTTTAATGAAAGATCTTGCATTGAAGTACCAGTGGGATATTGGCATTGTGCTAATATTGCATGAGACAATGTTCCCTGCCATGTAACATGGATTCACTCTAAGCAGAATCTCTGACTTCTTTACCAACATATCCTGGTGTTCCACACGCTGTCGACATCACACTGCCAGAGCCCTCAATCTTAGACAGACCAAAGTCACTGATCATGATCTTGGAGTCTTCATCCATGCTGTAGTACAGCAGATTCTCTGGCTGCGACGAGGAGGGACAAGACCAAAACCAGAAATGAAAGATGATGACAGAGTACGGTCACACTTTTTCCTTTTTTTTGTTCACTTTTTCCTGAACACACAGAATGACAACCCTATGCTAAATTTCCATTAATATCTTTAGCCCGAGTACTGACCTTGAGGTCACGGTGCACAATGCCCATGTCGTGGAGGTATTTGACGGCATCCAGAATCTGCTGAATGAGCTTACTGGCATCTTTCTCCGTGTAGAAGCCCTTCTCTATGATACGATCAAAGAGTTCCCCGCCAGATACACTAGAAACAGTACGAGGGATCCAATCATGAAAGCGAAGAAAAGCTTGCGGAATACATAGTACAGTATGGAGACAACAACCACACAAATCCGACTGGACTGGAAATATCGGAAGGAGCCCACTGATTGGCCAAGAGAGCTAAAGATTTCCCTTCTTGATTTTTGCAATGGAAAATGGATGGATAAAGTCTTAAAGTGTAAAATAACATGGTGTATACATATTATTTTGAAAATCTTTGTGAACAAGACCAACTGTCAGAGTGTGAGAGAGAAAGTGCATGAGGGAAATATAAAATAAGGACTAATCTGAACAAATTATACTTGTTTATATTATTACAAAGTTGTAAATAACTACTATAATAAATGTACTACAGTTAGATGCTTTATTGTGGGAGTGAAAAAAGGTCACTGTGGTGTGAATGAAACCACAGACAGTGTGATTAAGTCTGCTTGACGTTAGACTTAGAATCCACTAGATGGAGACTTCACTCTGTCTACAGATAATGTGAAGACGTTTGTCTGAGCCTCCAGGAGAAGCAACCTTTTAACAGTAGATCAGAACTGTGGGAGAGAGCATTCAAATGTTTCTCAATGCAACATATTTGTTTTGACGAAGGACGGGAGGAACGGGGACATACTCAAGAAAACAATTTCCTTAACTCTTGATAAATGTACACCCTACCTCTCTCCCTATGTCTTTTATGTCTATGATTTGCCATTGACTGTGATTAATGCATAAATAGTAATTTTTTTCTGGAGCCTCACAGTTAACAGCACTTCAGATTTTAATCTGTCCTTTCTCTTGTTATTGCCATTGTTCTCTCTCTCTCTCTCTCTCTCCCTCTCTCTCACTGACATTTCAGTAGTTGAGGTGGGTGGGAGGCTGACAGGCTGCAGGTGTGAGGGCGAACTCCCCACTGGTGTTCATTAGTAGACATAGTACAGTGATGCGTGTGTGTGTGTGTGTTACAGGGTGCAATTAATACCAACATGCAATGTGCGTGGGAGAGAGTTCAAAACCCACATCACACAAACCCACACACATGTAAATACTCACAGTTGCATGATAAGGTAGAGGTGTGATTTACTTTCGAATATCTCTTCCAGAGATACAATGTTGGCGTGTTTGATTCTGTGAAGGAGAGAAGAGAAATAAGGCAAGACGTTCTTATAATATCATGTAATTCTGTTGTCGACTCTGTGCTCTGCTGCTCCTTTAGACCCGTGGGTGCGGTGACAGGGATAAAATGATGACTCACTAGATTGAGATTGGTATGGTAACAGTGTGTATCATATCTGTTTTACACTTCAGTAGCCACACTTGTACATTCTAATGCAATTTCATGTATGAGCTTTGGCAGAAATTCTATCATTACAAAGGTTGCAAAAACCAAGCATAATAGGAATCCTACAGTAAAAGTAGAATTGGTAGAACAGTTGAATTGGATTGCATTTGGTTATACAGGTGTACTTAACAAAGTGGCCACTAAGTGTGCACATGTACACATGTATTTGTTATCATCCTGTTCCCGCCTTGGGGCCCTTCTTGGAAACAATCACAAGTCATGTTTACATTCAGTCTCTCAACACAACACATGATTTGTAGCCCTGAGGTATAATAAAATATTTTCTTTCTCGTAAAGCATTTGCAAAGTCATTTAAAAAATATATATATTTTGTTATAATATTTGCTTTTGTGTAACCCATTTAATAAATTTACCTCAGTATCTGGACAATGAATGCAGACTTGAGAATCATTGAGTTGACTTGAAGGTAAGGAGAACAAAGACAACACAAAGCCAACATGTGTCTGAGCTGTACCAGAGGTAACTGTGTGTGAGTCAACATGAGCTCATGTTGGATTATGCCAATGTCTCTTATCCAGATTGTAAAGACATGAACACCTTCATTCTGCTTAGCTCAGTGTGGAAGGAGAGATGGACTCAGTGAAGGATGAATGATGGATTAAACCTGCTGAGTGAGCAGACTCATGCAAAGAGTGTGAGCTCAAGTATGCACTTTCACACACAATTATAGAAGATCAAATAAACGCAGTAAAGGTGCATCTAACTTGAATTTCTGTGCATTAGGGTTTGTGAAGAATTTCTGTTGGACACTGATCATGCAGGGTTTTTTCTTGACTTAGAATGGGCCTTTTGGGGGGGGGGGGGGGGGGGGGGGGGGGGGGGGACTACATCGGCTGTAAGCATTATCGATCCACGTACAGTGAACACTAAGAGTCTGTGTTACCTTATTTGGCAGAGATGTATGCATGCAGTGTGTTATTGCTGTTCATTTGATAAACAAAAATGTATATTATGCTTCAGTAAATAAAAACCCAGACTAACAAAATTGGTTAAAGAAATATTAATATTAAAATACTACTACTACTACTACTAAGATCTTCTGCAGCCTGACTCTGGAGATAAAACAGAGTTTTGGTGTCCTATTCAAATTTATGTTCTGCTTGTTCAACGGTTGTTTGGTCAATTGCTCTAAAAAACACATTTAGAGAAGATTTGAATCACTATTTTTATTTTCAATTCTTGTAATTTTGTCTCTGGTGATTTTTCCTTTGGGGCTGGTTAAAACTTCTTTTTTGGGGGGCGGGAGGATTCCTATGGAGCTAGATTTGTTTCTTTATTACATGTGAGAAAAAAATGATCTGAGAGAAAAAAAATGTTTGAGAAAAAAGCTATCACATGGATAGCATTTTATGCTAGAAAAAAACAATATGAGAGAAAACGTTTTCATATCAATAGCAAAAAACTACTACAATTTGTGACTAAAAAAAGATTTGAAAATAAATTTGAAATTTTTTAAATGTTTTGAGAAAAACAAATCTCACTCAAAATACTTTTTTTAAAATCTCAAATACATATTTTTGGCTCTAAGTGTGAAAAATATTTCTCTCCAAAAAAGTGTTTCTCTCAAAACGTTTTTGCTCACAATTAAATTTTTTGCTCTCATCTCAGGAATTTTCTCTTAATGTGAAAATAATGTTCTTTAACTGTTTATGGTCTTGTCTTGGGAGTCCATCTGAATCATTACACCATTGTCACCGCCATAGATGCGCTGCCTTAGTTAAGCGTGGAAGCTAGGGTTAGCTAACTAGCAGCCAACCCACTTCTAAATAAATACCTTTGAATTATTTAAACACTTTTGTGTCAAACTGAAACACTGGTGGTGAGCTCAGGTCCTGCAGCCGCAGAGAGTTTCCAATGATTCAGATGGACTCTATTTTCACATCGAGAGAAAAATCCTGAGACGAGAGCAAAAAAAATTAATCGACAGCAAAGACTTATATTAGGTTTTGAGAGGGAGAAGAAAAACGTTTTGAGAGAAACTTTTTTTTGAGAGAGATTTTTTTTTCACACTGATAGCAAAAATATACATTTGAGAGTTTGAAAAAGTATTTTGAGAGGGATTTTTTTTCAGAAATAATTTTTAAAATTTAAAGTGTACCTTTAAAGTTCTCACATATAATTGTTTTTTGCTATTGGTGGGAAAACATTTTCTCTCAAATATTTTTTTTTCTCTCATGAAATACTTTTTAGTTTAATAACTTTTTCTCTCAAACATTTTTTATCTTCTCTTAGATCATTTATAGTAATAAGGAATCAAATCTGGCTTCATGGATTCCTTGGCCAAAAAAACCTTGGTCATGGGGACTGTTAGGGAACTGAAATGTCTATTGAGGGCTGGTCAATCTCTGCAGTGATGATTTTGCCCGGACATTTGAAACAGCCATGGTAATAAGCCTTTTCAGAGTTTCAACAGACTCTCCACAGTAACTTTACACCAACTCCTCTGATTGGTGCGGCTACAGATGACTAGACCATGATTAGTCACTGTATGTCTGTGTTTGAGTAAATATTTGGTCTGTATAAAATGAGAAGAGGATGAACAGCTGGCTAACCAAGTGATGATATTATATGTCTACATTATACATCATACCACCATTGGGCTGTGCTGCCAGGTAACAGTTATCAGAACAGAGAGAAGTTGACAGAATGTATCCAATAGGGATCATCTGGTTACACATCTGCCACAACCCAAACCGGGCCAATAGACACTCAATTGAAAATAAATTAAATTACTTTAATATACAAATCAAAACACTGCCACACGTGCTTTACAGAGGTTGGAAACATTAAATAAACACCAATAAATAGCAGTGAGAGACATAACAGGAGTCATAAAAAAAGGTTTGGCTCATAACAGGAAGGAGAAGCAAAGATAATGTTCTACCACCATTTCAGCCCCAGTATTTTTATTACAGAATAACATTTTTGTGTGCCAACTGTCTCCTGTAGTCAAAGACAGGAGAGCAGGTCTACTTCAGTTTTGAGGGGTAGGAATTGTCATTAAATTGGATAAGTACATTGCTGACACAAAAGTTGGATTTGATTATCAACAATTACACAGGTCAATGATCAATATAGTGTTAGTAATACTTTACTTACTGATTTCAAGTTTGGCTGTTGTAGTCAAACAACTGGCCACTGTTAACACTTATAACTGGATTGGATTGAATAATCCAAAGACAGGAACTATATTTTCATTCTGATGACTACATGACGTGGCAAACCAAAGGAAGTGTTGACATATTAACCTATTTTAGATTACAATTACACGTATTCAAAGCATCAGAAACTATCTGGTACTTAACTCCTAAATGCTGCTGGAAAGAAGACTGATGGAATTGGTGAGGCTGAATCTGAACAGTAACGTTGCAAACCGTAAAACCAAAACAATCATCTAAAAGACTGCAGAGTCGAGGTGGACAGCAGCATCGGCTAATAAATCTCTGTGGATTCATCACTACACCTTTCACCTTTCATGTAGTCTTTTGATCCACTGTTAATATAAAAATATGAATTAATGCAGCTTTAAGGAAATGTTACTCAGTCAAAACTTGTCCGCATTCTCCGTGTACCGAGGGGGAGTTCAGGATTACGTGTTACAATGAGTAATGAAACCTTTGTATGTATCTACACAAAGCAGGCTTACTTTTCAGGCCAAGTTTACTCCATTTGTCAAAATTGAAGAGCTAAATAACCCTCACCTCTCTCATTCCACCTCACCTCAGGAGGGATCATAGCTGTACATTGGCTAGAGTTGTGTCTCCAGTAACCCAGGCAACAAAAGCTCTAAAAATAGCAATGGACCCAATGTAGATCAGCCCGTTTCACCTGGCCTGTGGTTCCCCACATCTAAAGAGAAGTACGTTTGAACCGCAATTGTATTATTGTCACTTGCCTTTGCCTTTCTATAATAAAACCATAAATCTCATGCACAGGTAGAAAGGGAACATAGCATGAGCTGGGTTAAGAGAAATCACGTGTGCTAGCTTTTAAAGGTCTGGATTAACCAGGACATTGTTTCCTGAAATACAAACTGGTGTTGCATTTTCAACCTGGATGGCTAGTTAATTACTTAATTAGTTAGTTAGTTAGTTAGTTATTTGATCAAACTGGTCCTTTTCTGTACATAATATATGGATCCAAGTATTACAGTTTATTACTGTTTTATAGCTGTAAGGTGACCTTGAGTGACATGAAAAGAATTAATATCATGTATTATAACAGTAATCAAGTGAGAAGTAGATAAAGTTCAAAGTCTTAAAACACACCTTTTTAAACTGGCCTATTTGGTCTAATTCTGTATCCAATGCCTATAACCACATTAGCATTACATTTAACTGATTTAAATTGTTTATCTAGTTTTTGTTTTTTACTGTTCATGTAAGGTGTCTTTGAGTGCTTTAATATGTGCATTTATTAAAATGCAAATCATTACATGCATCATATTACCACAGAATTATATATATATTATCTAGAAATGTAATTCTAGGTTCTAGATTCAGGCTAATGCTGCACATGGTTAAACATTGAAAAGTGTGTGGTGCAATACAGACTGGCTTAAAAATGTATGTTTATTTTATATATCACATTATTGATTAATAAACCAATGTAGGGTCTATTATTGCTAATCACAGAAGTCCACTTACTTGTGCAGGACTGCGATCTCATTATCAATGCTGTTTTCCTTGCCCTCTAAAGCCTTCTTGGGGATACACTTGATAGCCACCAATTTCTGGGTACCCTTCTCCTCAGCCAGGACCACCTCAGAGAAAGCTCCCCTGAAACAAAAACACACAGGTTAGTCTATGAGACCTCAATCTTATCTTTTGGTGTTTACGCAAAGCTCTTCACATGCATCAGTGACATGTTGGAGGGAAAAAAAGGAAATTCCTGCTTTGATGTTGAATTGGCCAAACTCTCGTGCTAACTTGTCTACTTGCATCTTAGTGCTGGTAGAAATTCTAGCTGGCTGATGCCAGATTGGGTTTATTTTTTAACTTCAGCCTCTTCCTGAAGTCTTTGGGTTGTTGCTGAGTCCAGTTTTGGAGAGGGGACAGCTTGGTGGATTGATTTGAAAGCAACCGATAAAAATCAATTGCTGAAGTTTATCTTGGTGAAAAGTTTTGATACTGGCCCAAAACTGTTTTTAATTTAAAGCTTAAGTCATGTGACGACCATCAATCAATTGGACCACATTTTCATTCTGTGAAACATACCATATGGTAACGGGCCTCTTTTTTCCTTTTAACATACTTCAATACTAACTTAATTATACTACTGAAAAGGTGTCATCTTAGAAAATTACTTGCAAGTGTGTGTATTTGGATCATACAGTTCACCATAGCTAGGTTCAAACATACAATAACCATTAACATTACAGAGAGCTAACTCGTTGTATTCCTCAATATCAGCATAGGACTAGTATAGACATTATCCTTTACCAAGCACTTTAATGTATATTTTAACCAACTAGTACTGTATGCTGCCATATGTGTACAGTCTTATGCTAAGTTGTGACATGCTGAAGTATGCAAGCTACTACAATGCCTATAAAAGTATTTAACCCCCTTGGATGTTTCACCCTTTAGCTTCTTTCATACGTGAAATCATGGTCAATATGTTTTGGCTTTTTTGACAAAAATGTGCACCAAAAAAAACCTCTTTGATTTCATCATATTAATGTCAATAAATTAAAAATATATAAGGTAAAGAATATGATTGCATAAATATTTACCCAATTAAGGTCAGTATTTAGTAGATGCACCTTTGGCTGCAATTACAGCACTGAATCAGTGTGGATATGTTTCAATTAGGCTGGCACATCTGGACACTTCTATATTTACCCATCCTTCCTTGCAAAACAGCTCAGGTTTTGTCAGGTTGTCCGGAGATCGGGCATTAACAGCTAATTTTAAGTCCAGCCACAAATTCTCGATTGGATTGACATATGGGCTTTGACTTGGCCACTCCAGAACATTCACCTTGTTGTCTTTGAACCATTTCATTTCTGAGTAGCTTTTGTAGTTGTAGTTCTCTTGCAGACTGAGTCAGATTATCTTCCAGGATTTGGCAAAAATGTTCTGCATTCATGTTCCCCTCTACCTTTATAAGCCTTCCAAGGCCTGCTGCTGCGAAGCATCCCCAGAGCATGATGCTGCCACCACCATGCTTCACGGTGGAAATGGTGGGTTTGTAGTGGTCCATTTCAGAATAAAGGATTTAACTTTACTCCGTGGGATGTTCAGTAAATTGGAAATCTTTTTGTAGCCATCTTCTGACTTGGACTTTTCAATTATGTTTTGTAGTGTTCTTTTTTCTTCACATTGCAATTGTAGTTGGAATGCAGATGAACCAGAGACTAGACCTCCCAGACAAAGGTGTTTTTTATACTATAATCACTTGACACCCATCAGATGAATATGATCACCATTTCACTAATTGTGACACTGCTAGCATCAACAAGGTGGACTTCTGTTGAATTAGGTCAGTCACTTTTAAAAGGGGGTGAATATTTATGCCATCACCTTCTTTACCTTATATATTTTGTGATTGACATTAGTTTGTAAAAATCCTTTTTTTTGTGTGCAAATTACTGTTAAAAAATTCAAATTATACTGACCATAATTTCAGGTATAAAAGAAAAAAAAGAGGGGTGAATATTTTTTAAAGGCATTGAAGGTCTGCCCTGACGCCTTCTACAATAAACAACTACATTATTTGTCTTATTCTCTCCTTGTGTCTTCCTGCCAACTAATATCAATAATGACAAACTAGTAAAATCAACAGAACTGTTTTGTATTTTTCCATGACCCCATTTAACAGAAGAGGCAGACATTTCTTACAACCTCTGGTGATGTTTGAGGTAAAACATCATAAGGGCCTACATTACTCCCTGTCACTGAAAGTTCCATATTACATTTTTGTGTAACATGTAGGGGTGCACAATTCATAAAATGTCACAATTCAATTCAATATACATTTTTAGGCTCAAGATCTGATTCAAAATCAATTTTCCATTAAAAAACAAATGCAAAAAACGATCCACAGTATGTAAACGTAGTTACTTTCCCCATGTGAAAATATACACTCCATAACAAAACAAAAAAACTTAAGAAATCTGACTTCACAAATGTGAATCAATTTTTTTGTACACCCGTAGCAAACATATTTCTCAATTCATTTGATTTAATGGTAAATAGGGTTTACAGTGGAAGTGGTCTCAGATTTGATACATGTATGAAGTCCATGGAGGATTATGCATCATAATTTCTACAGTATGGTAACTAAAAATGTGAGCTGTTTTACAGTATCTCTTTGGCCACATATAAGTGTACGTGTGGGCAGAGAGGAACCAAAATCATCCAAACAATAGGTTTGTAGATACTTTATCAGCTTTAACACGGAAGGACTGCATGATTCCATGCCACAGTGACCAAAAAAGAAAGTGCATGACCTAAGGCCTCACACATGCACTACAACTCTAAATTATCTAGACATTACACGGTTGTGAGAACGGTCAGATGTCAGAATCAGCTGGACCGAACATGAAATGGACTTTACCCTGCCAGCACCCTAGAACAAAGTTGGTGTAATGTCATGTGTGAATAGAGCTGGTCACTGTCCTGAGAATTATTCTGAGCCAGTGAGCGAGTGTGCATGTGGCTGACGTTCCTATCATGCGACTGGAGCAAAACTGAGAAAATACAAACATTCCAGGGTGTAGAAAGGTCATTTCATGAAGACGCTAACATAAATATCTCAATGGAGAGACAACCAGATTCATGATCGCTGGCTATTCCATGTCTACCCAAACCCAGACAAAGCAGTCTTCCTCTATCTCACTCAGACTCACCCTGGGTTTGGTGGTTTAAGTCTGCTGCTAACTTATAACACTAACATTACCGCGCATCATTTCCATTCTTACGTTAACCGTCAAGCCACTAAGCCTGTTTGGACATCTGCAGAAGTGTTAAATTCATTAATGATAATAATGACGCGCCAAGTATAGCGCCGCCGTCATTTAACAATACGCTACACAATATAAACATGTTCTCTCTCTCACAAGCTACACGCTCACATTTCAAGGCCGTCTTTCTGGATCCAGTGTGAGTCCATCTCCGTACTCGGTCCGGTTCTGGTGGTTGATTAATGCAGATAGTTGCTGATTACCTATCATAACAAGCCGGATTGGCTGGCGCATATGGCACCCCCATGAGTCCATGAGGCAAATATCTGTGAGATGGGCCTACTCAACTTTATAATTAATATATTTTTTCTATTCTGAATCTGCAAGGTTCTCTGTCAGATAAATGCAGTAGAAATGTTTTTCTCTGAAGTAGAAATACACAGTAAGTCGGTATAGTGTGGTTGAATATTAAGTCCTTTGGGGTCCTTCTGTAAGTTTTTTTGGAGTTCTGGAGAAAGTAAGCAGCAATACAAGAGGCCAAGCAATCAACCCGTTCTAAACAGGCATGTTTTGAACAGGCACTGTACAAGTTAACCTTACAAACAGAACACTGAACCCATTTCCTGATAAAAGTAAGAGTTATCCTGGGAGTGAGGCCTTGTGATCATATCTCAATAGAAAGTATTGTCACAGAGAGACCATTAGCTTTGGCAGAGATCCAGCTGTGTGGAGGAGGTTGTCAGTGCTGCAAATTCCTCTGTAGCGTCTGGAGAATTTAGTGGACATTCTCCATACTCCCAGTGAGGGGCCCTGGGAGTGTCAAACTGTGGTTCACACAGACTATGAAAAATCTGAGAACACTAATGGGTTTTTAACTGTGGATAGCCCTATTGCCTGTTTGTTTGCAAGCAAACCCCTGCCAGTGACATATCCTTTAAATTATTCCCCAAATTAAGTAAAACAACAACCCTTGTTCAGCTGAACTGTAGACAAAGCCTGTTTGTCAGAAACAGAAGTCTTTTTACCCCTCCCTTCCTTGCACCGAATGGTGCTGCAAATTGTTTTTATGTAGTCCCAGAAAATACATCCTTCTTTCTGGATGTCAGTGAACTGCAGGGTAACATTTTTATTGTGTTAAGGAAATATCTCTAACACAACACCATTTTAAACTGCTGAATTCTGCATATTGTGGATGTGGACTATGTAGCACATTTCATACAAGGCCTTTTTTTGCCCATAATAATTTTTATTCTGGGCATAATAGCAATACAGTAATTTTATTAAGCTATTGACTGGCATATGTCTGCTGAGTTCTACTGCAAATGCCACTTATAATAACAACTCACTGATGAGGGGTAACAAATGCTAGAGAACACGCTTCCATGCTACATACGTCTGCTGTTTCCTTGCTGGAGTGTGACGTGAAATGTGTCACATGCAGGCGCGATGGGTTGCGTACAAACCGTTAGAATGGTATATGTTTACACTTCTCATCCAACCACAATCAAATTCACTCTATCTGGTTGGCGGGATTTGTCTGGATAGGTTTTTATTTTATTGTGCTTTTTTGAATGATGACAAGCCGGAAGAAGAAACAAGCCCAGGAGAAATAGGAATAACAAGTCTATTTTTACAATGTAAGGAGTAGAAAGTATAGATCATTGCGTGAAAATGCAAGGAGTAGAATTTAAATGTCTGCTGTTATATAATTACTCCAGTAGACATACCAAAAAAATCTACTTAAGTAAGGTAGTAAGGTAAGGTAAGGTAACAAAGTATTTGTACTGCAGCACAAAGCGGAAAATCAGAGCGGTGTGTGACACCAATGGTAGCGCAGCACATACTTGGGTGTCACTGCTTTCCCCAAAAGGAAATAAACAGTTTTTGGCCATCATGTGTAGGCAGCTTTACTTGCCTGACTGGATAGACAACAATGATGGGTGGGTTTGTGTTGGTATTTGATTTGCATTCCTGGCTTTTTCAGCAAATAGTGAAATCTACATCTGTATTCTGCATGCATGACTGCAAAGGTTGCAAAAAAAAATGTTATTAGGCAAATTCCCACTAATCTTAGTGTTGGTTTGTTTTGTATTCTTGCATGTCCATGTTTTACGTTAGCTGAAGCAAACCATGAAATACAGATGGCATATATGTGCCAAACGAGTAGTGTAAATAAATGTCCTTAATTTCAGAAAACGGTTGTTTTGGGAAACTGAAACCTTAAAACATTTACATTTAACTAAACCATCAAAACTGACCCCATTGTTCTCAAAACCTCTGCCTACATAGAAGTGCTTACCATTGGGAAAACATTATCTTACTTGCTTGACTTGAAAGATAGGAATGCTGGATGAGTTAGTGTTATATTGGCTTTGCATATCTGTCTTCCTCAACGAATAGTGAAATTTACATCCATATACTGACTGCAACCGACGCAAAACAATGGTTTTACACTTCCAAGGGACCTCAATGGCCTCTTTAATGTATATCTGCTTTTTAACACCCCCAATATTTTATTTTCTTATTTATTTTTAAAGATGACTTTTTGGGCATTTTAAGCCTTTAATTGACAGGATAGTTGAAGAAATGAAAGGGGAGAGAGAGGGGGGATGCAGCAAAGGGCCGCAGGTCGGAATTAAACTTAGGAACGGCGGCAGAGTCACTAGGTTTCCATTAAAGTCAACATGGGTATTTTCACTGACTGCGGAACGGCTGCGTTTCGACTCCGTTCCAGCTCTGGCAGTCCCTTCGGAGCAGATACGCAGAGCTTCTATTTTTGCTGGACGTCGGAGAGCTCCGCAGCAATTCACCGCACGGCAGATAGTGTGGGACAGGAAGTCGAGCCCAGAAACAAAATAAAACATCCGGTTAATTTTCTAAATAAAATAGAACATGCTCACGGTGGATCATATTTCCCTGCACTACAACTGGAAAACACAGCACAGAGTTGTTTCCCCTCTACTTCTCTGGATGGAAACAAACTGTTGGTTTTGTTGTTTTATTCTAAATAACTTTGTGCGACCCTATGGGTCCTCATTACTTCAGCTGTCAGTCATGGCTTCAGTCGTTCCGCAACAAATGCGGACCTGGTGGGTATTGATGGACGGCGGAGCACGGAGCCGACAAGCAGCAGAGCGGTCTGCAACCGGTGGAAATTGGGGATAAGAGTGAAAAAAAGTCCATTTGCTACTGACACAGTGCAAGCACATAAAATACGAAGAGCATAATCGTGATGAATATTTGATGGGAATTGAGTAGTATGTTGAGTTTGCTGAGAGCTTAATTCTAGCAAAGGTTTGAACTGGAATAAAAGGTAAACAACTGTGTTCGCTGAGCAGTTCCTTGTCCTAACAGTACATTTTTATTATTACTACCAGGGTGAGGAAATGAAGACACACACACACACACACACACACACACACACACCTATTAGCCACTAAACCCTCTATAAAAACACGCTTACTGCCACTATCCAAACAGTAGGGCGGGTTCTCAGCAATTTACTGTGCAAATTCATTGCACAGGAGTTTAAATATGGACAGGCAGCAAGAACATGTAAATGTCTGGAGCCTCAAACAGAATAAATATTTACATGATGATAAAACAAAATATGTTCTAGTGATGGACATTGTGTTGTCTAAAAACTGCCTTTTTACTTTCACAGCTCATAAAGTTCAACTATTAGCATAGTTAATTTACTTATCTCTGTATTACATCACACGTTTCTGTCTCTGAGTAAGTTGCTCACACTACAACTTTCATCGTGTAGGTACATGGCGCCTCACTCGGTGTATCAAAGCAATTCAAAACCAAGGAATTAGAATCTCACATGCAATCATGCATGCATTTATACTCACTCCCAGACCACAAACACACTGGCACATAACAGAAATGCAAACATGTAATATCAGACCATTATACAAGGCTGTTAACTATTACTACTGACACACCTATACAACTAAGCCAAACACAATATGCATTGTCTTTTCACAGAGCCAAGGAAGGCCCACTCTTGGTATTACATTACAGCCTCAGTCTCTCCTCTTTAAAAAAACAAAAAAAGCAGTGTCCTCTGTCCTTTGTTACCATCTGCTGTGTTACAGAGACATCTGTGCCAATGCGGACATCCAGGCACAGTGTTGAAGTAAACTCAAATAATATCAATGTTGTTATAACATAAAGAAGGAAGATTTCCTCATATGCTGTGGTGTTTTGAGAATACAGAGCTTCCTTATAATAGGCTCTGCCATGTACTGTTTTCCCTTTAAATTCCACATTTCTCAATCTCCAACCAATTGTGCCATCTGTCCTGCTGAGAAGTTGGTAAAGAATGTATGTAAGCAGATGACAAAATGGTAACTGTGGAAAGGTCAAAGAGACATAGGGAGGGCCCATCTGGTCCAATCTGAGCATAGAGACACCCAACTGTGAATCTGGCCCTGAAACAACAAAAGACCATATTTGCACTGTGAGCCCTCCAAACACAAAGATCTGCAAAACCAAACCATATCTGCCCTCCTTATCTGGTAATAAACACAATGCATAACAACAGCTGCTAGATTTAGTGATCCAATGTAATATATATATATATATATATATATATATAAATATAAAAGAAGGTATTCATACACAGCCTTGGCTCTGTAACTGGGAAACAGACAAAATATCTGGGATCGAGTCACACAATACTGTTTAAGTCAAACAGTCATCTATGTCCACGCCGCTCCACTTCCGAGATTGCAACATTGCTGCCGGAAATTCCGCCGAATTTCACTCTTTTCGGTCGGATGTACCTTGCGCTTTCTTTGTGTTGGAATTTTTAACTCTATTCGATTCATGAGGACTATGGTTAACTGCTCCTCAGATCCCTGCAAGGTAAATCCAGCCAGCTCTCTGTCCAATCTGAGTTTTTTTTGTTGAAGGAATAAAAACATTTTTTAAACCTACTCATGTTCCACCAAAACAAGTTCCTTCCCAAGGTTATTTTGCAGCAGCACCGTTGCTTTGTCCGGGGCTTAACGCTGCCCATAACGATTGTGATTGGTTTAAAAAAATGCCAATAAACCAGAGCATGTTTTTCTCCCATCCAGAAAAGCTGGGTGAACTAGCCAGACCCTTTTTCGCAGCGCTGTGGAAAAAGGTCTGGTAAAGCGAGACTAGCCAAACGGCAACAGCTGGGTTGGTGCAATGGATTCCTATGCTGTTGATAATTGCTTTGGATGCACAGAAACTGATTCCAGATGTTTCCGGAGGAATACATGTACCCCAAATGTTGCAATTGTATTAAAAAAAAAAGATCTATTTAGTCTACTTTGAACTAATAACAAATACAGTCTGCTGGTACTATCATTCTTTGCTTACGCTCGATTTGATGATCCCTTTGTATGAGTGTTGCCATGGTGTCTATGTTTGACTCAGTGCCAGTAACCGTGTCCTTTTTCGAAGCCTTAAGTGCACTCTACACTATTGCTTACCAAGAATAAACATCATGACCATATAAAGAATTAGAAAATATAAATATTGTCTGTGCTTTTATCTGTTCCAGTAAGAAGTGTGGCAAAGCCGACAGTGACACTTGATTTTCACTATTGATTTTCGTCCTCCCCAACTTACTGTACTTCATAAACATTTCTGTCCATCTGTGAATCTGAATGTGGGAATGACTAACAATTTACATTTGGACATCTGGTGTGTACGTCATATACCCTGAACCAATTAACAACATACATTTTACAATGTTATATAGTGCTTACATTTGTAATTATGTAAAATGTAACTGTAAATAGTTATACATATTGTTTTCACTTTGTTTATTCCTGGTGTGTAATGCACCTTGTGGTTGTGTCACTTGTGGTAATCAGTTTTAGTAGGAACTATTTCTTAAGCTCTAGTACACAAAGTATTATAATCCACTCTGCACCTCTAGAGATTCTTAGAAACATTTAGCTCATTATCTCTGTCAGAGTAAGGGCGGAGGGGATCATGGATTTGTTCGCGTGCATGTGTGTGTGTCTGTCTGTCAGTATAATATTTTTTGTGCACATTTAGGTTATGTATGCTTAAGGTACCTTTTGCGGTCATGCTGATTCATAACTTTTGGGAACCTATTTTTTGTGTGTTTTGTACCTTCATTGACTCCTCAAAACTCCTAAAGGGCCATAGGTGATCAACTACTTCAGCAGAAAAGGCGTTTCCTTACTGAGTCGGTTGCAGGAGGGCCCATTTTGGCCTTTGTTGTGGCTCAAAAACTGCCATCCATAAACAAGTTTGGGCTCATTATAAAGCGGAGCATCTGCTAATTCCATACTTATTTGTGATATGTTGAGATAAATGAATCCAGATTTTTGTCATCTTTGTAGCCATTTTGGTTGTTATGGTGCTGGGAGTGAGATTTATCTCTTTTTCATTTGGGAGGTGAGATGGAGACACACCTAGCTGAGATCTGCATTATACTGAGTGCACTTTAATAGTTGTTTTTGGTTTTATGGTCTGTGTATTTACTAGTTCAGACTCAAAGCTGTCAGCACCACAGCTTCCAGCAGCAGTAGGCTACCCCTTTTAGCAAAACAGCTCTGATAAACCCACTAAAAACTATCTTTCTATCACCAAAGACAGACCATCTCAAAAAGTAGTTGCTTAAGAATGTCGGACATCTAGCAAGCTTAACACAAATATTTTGCTTAGAAGACTAAAATGGAGCTAAAAGCAGAGCAAATGTTGGACCTAAAATATGTGAGGTTGCCAGATATGTGAAGTAACGAAGTAAAAACAGTTTGTTACTGTACTAAAGTAGATCTTTCAAAATTTTTAAGTACCATTTATTTTTTGCCAACTTTAAACTATTACTCCTTACATTTTAAAACGAATATCGGTACTTTCCCATTCCAATACCAATACTATATTTAATCTATTTCGATGGGAATTTACGTTTAGCAAATGAGTTAAATCAGTACTTATCACAGTATTTTTTTAACACAAGTATCTGTACTCTTACTTAAGTACAGGAGTACTTTGCCATCTTTGCAGGCGGCAAGAAACATGACTCCGATTGAAAGATAATGTTTTTTCTGTTGTGGGTGCAGGAAATTGCGTGCTCACATTAGCCATTTAGTGGCTCAATTAATGCAACTTAAAGTGCTTTATTCTCTATGTAAGAGAATACTAGATCCAGCTTTCCACTGTTTCAAGTCCACTTACTGAAAGGAATTGGCTAGAAACACACATTTAAAAAAACAATACCCCTATCTAAGTCATGTAGTGGACCGTAATTAAGCTGCAAAGCAAAGAATTTGCTTCCAGAAGGATATCTAGGACCAGAAAAAAAAAAAAAAAGTTTACTGATATGTGGGCAGCTTGTAATGTGGAGAATATGGGGAATAAGAGATTATAACAATTGTGAAAGACTGTGGGAAGATGTGCATGACAAGCTTGCAAGTGTACTTAAAATTGTAAAGGGGGGGATATATGGCTGTGAGCAGATGGAGCTGCATAAGTGGGCCAGACAGTGGGCATTTATATGTGTGTGTGTGTGTGTGTGTGTGTGTGTGTTTGTTCCAGGAACTGCAGGCTATGCCATGCTGAGCTGTGCTGAAACACAGGCTTCTGTTCAAATTAGGTCAAGGCAGGGCTGAGGGTGCCATAAGCAGGGATGGATCTTCAGGATTGGGTTGGAAATTGTTCCAAGTTGTCATTTGTCAAACTAAAGGTTAAACTGTAACTGCTATGAATACTGAAGTGTCAGAATAAATGTGATTTAGTCTCAGAATTAATCAGAAGCTGGATTGATTATATATTCCTGTAATGCATCTTACTATGGTTGATAACTTAGCTTAACAAAGATTTTCACAATTTCAGCCCCTCCTTCTGGAACTCCCTACCCATACACCTCTGGGAATGTTCTACATTCAGATCAGTTATCAAAATCTACATTGGGTCACCCTTGCACCTGGTTGAGCATGCGCACCATGTACTAAGGCTTATTCCAGTTCAATTATGATCTACAGCCCTTTGCTGCGTGACACCCCACTATGTCCTGTATTCAGATATCCTATCAACCTCCCCCCCCCCCCGCCCCTCTGAAAAAAAGTAATTGTTTCATTGTTTCACTTGCTTTTGATAGGCTTGTTTTTTATGTGTTGGATTTATTGCTTCACTTGTTTTAATGTGCTTAATGGTCTGGTTTTTATTGTAAGTGTTCAAAGACTTTGAAACGCTCTATATAAATAAAATGTATTATTAGTGAGTGACCAGGAGGGTATCAACACACTTTTTGAGTACAAATAATGTCTGAGCACTGAATCAAAAAAAGATAGAAAGTGAAGAGAAGAGATGAGAAGAGAGCGAGAGAGCGAGAGAGCGAGAGAGCGAGGACACACACACACACACACACACACACACACACAAGCATGTCACAAGCCTGACTCATAACTCCTGTACGGTCTTATCAGTGGCTGACACAGCATTACAAGGACAAAGACACGCCAACATGCTGTCCTGCACGTGCATTGTCCAGTACAGGACAGAGGCACTGTGTGTGCCTCCTCCCCTTTATTGAAAAACATCTTTATTCTTATCCAACAGCTTAGACAAACCAAACCTTTTAAGAAAAGAAAAGTGAAGCAAATTTAAATTATGGAGAGAGAGGAAGGGTTAGGACAGATAAAGAGAAGCATGGGGCGATACAGACATGAAAAATAGATGAAGTGGGACACCCCTCATGCTGGGAAAGTTATCCACTCTATAAAGGAAGCTGTTTTCTTTGCACAACACACTTTACATTTAGCTTTGTGATTGGTTTGTTTGTAAATACTAATGCATTTTATGTATGCATTGTCATTCATGTTGGCCATAAAATGCCGTTTCTGTTTAAGTGTGACAATAAGTACGTTCTGAATGGTTGTTGTTCATACTGTTTATCCTCCAGCATATTCCTTGTCAAGAAAATTTTTTACAGTCAAAAACTTAATATTTGTGTTGTAAGTGGCACCCTAACTTGCACTTGTCTATCCTGCAGTGCACATGTATCAATGAAGTAAATTAACTCAAAAGACAATGAGAGCGGCATCAAATGTATTAAATTTCACCGTAAAATAAGTTACATTAGGTGATTCACAGCATATGGGTTTTTGTCTTGCACCTTGTTTATTAAGGGTCAACATCTACCACCTAGCTGCTTGTGCAGTACTCATTATTCTCATAGACCTCTGTAGTAAGAAACTACTTTGTTTGTTAAATAATTCCAACATTAAGAAAGATCTGAGATAGAAGTAAACCTTTCACAATTACACACAGAATTTGCATTATTTTTATCATGTGGTAATTCAGCCATAATGTGACATTAAGGCTGAGTCAAAGCCTAACCTTTTGTCACAAAATGTATAGTCTTTCATAAATGCCTCTGCAAGCACAAGTACACTTGTGCATTTACACACATACACACACAAACACACACAGCAATGAGTGTTGAGTTGAACATTTCCACTACTTAGCAGAGAGCCCTCAGCCTAAGTGGTAAATCTGCGTTAAAACCCATGTAATGTATCCGAGAGGCACGAGTGTGAGAGCACAAGTGGAGCAAAAGGTTCCTCTTTTGAATAGCAGCTTGTGTCCCATCCCTGACTATAGTTCCTGAATCACAAAACAGCAATCGTTGTGGATTCTGGGTAAACAATTAAGCATTAACAAGAAAACACCTATTCAAATATACGTTGTGCACACTTGTCTAATGAAAATGTCAAGCACTAAAGCCACGGATATTTCATCTTTGTGGTCTTTTTATCCACTGGATATGGATTAAAAAGGCAATGAGGAAGATAAGCTCACTCTAAAGTTGCGATGAACACAAAAATGCCCAAGAGGTTTTAATAAGAGATCTTCAGTCTGTCAAATCCGAAATAACAGCCTGTGGGCGAGAGGGCTTCTTGCCTTGTGAAATAAGAAGATGTGTAAGCATGGGCGCTACGTGTTCTCTCAGCGAAGTGGAGAGAGAGATGGGAACACGGGAGGCAAAGGTCATCGAGAAGGAAAAAAAGAGGGAAGACATAAAGAACAACTATGAGCCTTACCTTACCATACACATATGCACTCATGGACCTACACAACAGTGCATAAAGAACAGACACACAACTATAGCCGAAACAAGTGTTGTCTTTCCCTCACGCACACGTTCACACGCACGCAAATACACACACACACACACACACAAACTCACACTCACCCCTAATCAATGTTGGCCAATAAGCTGATCATAGGGGCTAAGAGCTACTGGGTCACCGTTCGACATGAGTGACATAAAAAGGCAGGGGCCAATCCATCAGCCCTAACGATTTTAGATGATTACACCACGCTCCCTTACCCTCCACTCCTCCCATACCCTCACCCTTCATTCCCTCTGTGTTTTGCAATGTATTCTGGGCTTAAAAAAGGCCAAGAATGTTTCCCTCACTGCTCTCGGCATTCACTCAAATGTCAGAAAAGGCAACATGGCCCATTTGTAACTGTAGAGAAAAGTGTGGGAACATTGAAATAACAACACCAAAACACAGAGCGGCTGTTTGCTGTATTGAATCTAAGAATCTTGATAAAAATGTATTCCACAGCATTTAACATCCATATTACAGATTCAGAATAATATGTATTCCTAATGACCACATCTGTCATAGATCTGTGAGCTGGTAGACTTGTTTGAAATGGAAATGAATAGTAGAGTTTGTGCACTGTTAAAAATTGTTTCTGCTGTCATATAACAGTTACAGCAAAATACAGAATAAGATCATTTTCCAAATACGTTACCTGATTACATAATAAACAACGTATGCTGGAGAGTGCAGGGTAAGTCAATTTTTGAAATAAAGCGCAAGGGGCAAATATTTGTGACATATGTTTTTTCAATGTTCCTAACAATTTAACTGTAAGTGTAGGATGTTATTTAACAGTATACTATGTCTTGTTGACAATACCTCTGAAGGCGGTTCAATGGTCGGCCTTATGCTTAGTTGCGTGTTCTGATCCCTGTATAATGAAAGCTTTAATTTCAGCTGAAAATCAAAGGGCGGCAGGACACACTAGGATCCCTGTTCCACAGCAAACAGTGTGAAACCAGGAAACAGTTAAAAGAGCAGGTGACAGGGATTGAGAGCCAAAATGGAGCTGGATTTGTGACAACAGGGATGTGGTTCTGGGCTGAGTTGGACAGAGATAGAGATAAACAGAAAGACAGAATGAGAGAGGGAGGGGGAGGGGAGAAGAGATTAACATAAGTTACTGAAACAAACGAGAAAAGAAGGAAGGCAAAAGGGGATTTGAGTTGATTGCGGTGACAGTGTCATTGCGTGTATGGACTATTAATTCCGATCTGTTTTGATTACAAAAGCACGTGGCAGCAGCTGGGTAATCACAGCACCAAACCCCACAATCCACTGGTATCGGGTTTAAAGTCCCTATATCAGTTTATTTGTGTCACTAAAGACAGACATATAAAAGAAACAATCAAATGTAAAGTGTTTGTGATACCTGTCATATATGTTAACATTCTCAAAAAATAAAAATAAAAAAGCTAGTAATTACAGCTTAACATAGAAACAAAACAACCAATTCTATATTTTGATTGCAGAGCTCAATATGTATTGGGCTCTGCAATTCAAGTCCAGTTGTAAAAAGATGTATGCTAATGTTTTAGATGGGATGAAAACATTGGATTCAGTGTTGAGGTGATTTGCAGCACCTACAGTACATCTACTTCATGATCAAACATTTCATTTCACAGTTTTGGAGAATATCTGTGTCTGGGTGCCATTTTTTTCTGTGTTTTACTGTGAAAGAGAGAGTGAGTTCATCTCTTGCGCAATGTACACATATATGCACCCGTTGGTGGATTATTAATAGCAAATCAAAACTTTGTTTCCATAGTGACTGTTTGAGTCCATTATGGAAAGTGTCTCCTGTTGTTACCAAGACAACAATCCAGCAATGGCAAATGAATATGGCACACAGCTGAGTGATGCGGTGAGCTGGTGATCTCTCCATAAACAAGCTCAGCATCAAACTGGGGGCAGGTGGAGGGCTGGAGCGATGACAATGAAAGGGTTTTAAAGGAAGGGAAACCATGCCACCATCAATGTTTATATGCGTATACAATTTCAATTTGGTATGTTATTGCTATATTTAACTGTTTATAATATCCCCCTTTCGTTCCCTCTATCTACATTAGTTTGCTAGAAAAATAATTGATACATTTCATTAATCAGACTTTAAACTGAAAGTAACTACCACAATTACAGAAACAACCACATTGTTATGCATAACATATAGCATTGTCAGTCACTCTAAGTTCATCCCTATTCAGTTCTTTGAACTGAGGTCCACTGCTACTCTTTCTAATGCAGTTGGCCTGCGTTAGGCTCATGTTGTCATAAATAAGGCTGATTCCCACAAATCTTAATTAATTATGAATTTCCGATCATTGCTCTTGAAAATTTGTCCACAGATTAATCAGCCTTTAATGATTTTCTTTTGAGTGGGATCTTACGTTCTTATGAGTGTTTACAGTAGAAATACCAACAGAAAAGACGGTGAATGGCCATAAAGCTGCTATGACAGACTAGTGTTCACACAACTTAATCCTGGACTAACAAGGATATGGGTGTATGTGAAAGGTGCATGAAGTGAGACACCCTGGATAAACATCCTGTCTTATGGCTCTCAGCACCCATGATTAAGGATCATAAAACATAGAGAGTAGGATTAAGTTACACTTAAGTGCAGTGTATTTTCAGAGCAATTTGTTCTTTGAGAGCAAACTAGGGACCAAATTGTCCTGCTAATTTGGGAAAGGTGGGCAAAAGTGGGAAGAACAGCACAGCAGGAGAATTTAGACAGGACCAAGTCAACCCCAGGAGGGGTCTAGAAGACAAAAATGGTCCTGTCTTGGTATTGGAATATGCTCTATTGTTGCAAGTGTCAAATTATCTTTGGGTTTGGACAGTGTACTGTAGTGCTACCAGAATCATGTTCCTGCTTACTTATGTGAATATAGAATAGACTGCCATATGTGTTATTGGCGTGTTTATTTTGTCAAGCACTTTGAGCTGCATTTAATGGAATGAAAAGTGCTACACGTATAAAGTGCATTATTATTGTTATTATTATTATTTGAAGTCAGGCTTAAGAGATGCTGAACATGACTTACGGCTCAACAAAGGACAAGCCGTAGGCATGCCATCAAGCCCTCCAAAAAGTGTATGTAATCTTGATGTGTGTTTCCTTTACATAGACACATAAGTGCATTAAGGTTCCATCCATCCATCTTCGACCGCTTATCCGGTATCGGGTCGCGGGGGCAGCAGCTCCAGCAGGGGACCCCAAACTTCCCTTTCCCGAGCCACATCAACCAGCTCCGACTGGGGGATCCCGAGGCGTTCCCAGGCCAGGTTGGAGATATAATCTCGCCACCTAGTCCTGGGTCTTCCCCGAGGCCTCCTCCCAGCTGGACGTGCCTGGAACACCTCCCTAGGGAGGCGCCCAGGAGGCATCCTTACCAGATGCCCGAACCATGCATTAAGGTTGCCAAAGCTAATAATGTTGTCCTCAAAATAAAAATTGGGAGCCCCCCCTCTCCAAACACCTCACACTCACCAGCACACAGACACAGCAAGCGACACGAAAGCTAGAGTCTAAGGTTGAAACTGATGTCAAGTACAACTTATTAGTGTAACAGACTGTCTGCATATTTTTTCATCTAAGTTGCACTGTGTAAAGCTCTGTTGGCCACTCTAGCTTTAGGAATTATTGTTGATTAGTTTGGTCTAGCTGTTTTGTGTCTGTGTAAATTCTTTTGGCTGAGTTACCACTTTATTAAATACACCTGTACAGACTTATGTAATCTAATACAGCAGCCCAGCAATAACTCCTATCTTTGTAAAGTATCAAGTTCAGTTTTCATTAACACTGTGTCAGAGGTGTTGACTCAACTCCAAGGTAATTTATGAGGCTGTATATTTAGTGGTGCTGTTTCTCTGTGAACTGTATTTCCTTAAGAGGTGTTTCTAATGTTCTGTCTACAATCACTTGTATGCAGAAAGCAGAGTATCAGTCTCTCAATGTAATACTTATGTATGTAGCTGATCTGTTGACACTGCGTCGGTGAGGTAAATCAATAGGGTTTTGATGACACAATCAACAAATGTAAACTTTTAAAGGTTCACAAAGATGTATTGTAGTGCTTAGGGCCGGGCATCGCTCATGAACTTTTGATACCGGTACTAATGCTAGGATTTTGATACCTGTTCCAAACAATACTTTTTTCCGATACCATTTTTTTTTTAAACAAAAAGAAATTACAACATTACATTTTACATTTTTCGATACTTTAGAGGCAATTCGGTCGGGGCATAAACAGTATTGAATTTGGTATCTAGCCCTAGTAGTGCTATCATATTACTGAAAATCTACTGCAGTGTTATTGTATTGTAACTGTGCCACACCACCTACATCTACCTTGGCAGAAGCATATTTGTTATTGGACATGAAATTACCAAACTGGTAAAGGGTGAAAAAAAGGGCCTGAGAAAAACAGTGTTGCTGGCTTTGCACTGACACAGTTACCACATGTGTGCTGCTTGCACCACATCAGGTTCCCATTAGAGCCTCTTATGTCCGATTAAGCACCAAGCTGTTTATCTGAAGACACTGACAGGAGCAGCCCAGCATAAATACACTTCGTGCTGTGACACATTTTCAAAATACATCTAGATCTTGTCAGAAGGCTAATTGTACTGTAATACATTTATGGCCAGTAAATCATTACCAACTAAGGTATATTCAATAATTAGCTCAAAAATACCTGCCTAAATAGTTGCATGATAAATTATCAAATTCAATCCATACAAAAGGGTCAGGATCAGAAACTAAATAAATGCAAATGTTCTGTACGTTGTACATCTTAGAGAACATATAGTTAACATATATCCATTTAATGCATCAGTAAAAACGTAAAAACGCACACCCTTCAATTAACTTTTGACATTGTTTCCCAGAGTGTGAAAAAGCCATCATACAAAGCTGAAAGACAAGGTTTTTTTGTTGCTGGCACTGACACTTACGTTCCCAAGATCTCTTTGAAGTCATACTGATCCCTTACATCTGTGGTCTTCTTTTTCCAAGCGTGGCAATCGTCACCCAGTGGCATCTTCTTGTTGTTACGGTCAGAAACAATACTACAGAAGAAAAAGAGGATAGGGCGGAGAAGCTCATTAATGCCAATAAATACCATATATGTTGGCTTCCATCTTCCACATGCAGTAAATACAATACTGCACTGATAGTGCTGCTCCCTTTTTGTTTACGGTTGATTGTATTAAAGTGAATAAAAAATGATTACATTTTTTATGACTTAGATTACTGACATCTGTGAATTTCTTAAAGTGTTTGTCACATGTGATGTAACACTAATACTATGCAATGCATGATGTCATGTTGGGAAATACTGGCATATGATCTATGCATCTTTTCAAACACAGCCAATACAAAATACTTTAACGTATGTAAAAAAAAATCCTAATCCACAGGCCCCATTGCTGTGTAATGTAGCATGCATTTAGATCTTTGGGGTTGAGGGCTTGGGTTTGCATTAGCCCTGTGGGTGTGTGTTGGAAAAGAGCACTTCTTGCAGCTAAAAGTTACTCAATGAAGTGAAGTAACTGACTAATTGTTTAGCACAATCAAATTGTAGGATGCCAAAAGGATAACTTCTATTTCACAGGTTAAGGAAAGAAACTGGCCTAAACTTCGACCTTACTGCTGTTGACTTTTTCAAGGTGCAACCAAAGCCAGAAGCAATAATGTTAAATACCTGCGCTGCGCTTTTCCTCTGTGCTCTACCTTGCAGTTTTACCTCCTATCATGTGTATAATAAAATTAAAACTAAAAAACAGTTGCAGCGTAAGGCTTATATAATTATATAACATAAATGTCACACATTATACTGAAATACTTGTCACACAGGCAAATACAAGGTCATTGTTGTTTATGTGAGTCCTGCAACTTTAGCTTTCAAAGTGGTTGCTTCATTGTTGTTACACTGAAGGTTTACCATGGCAGAGTATCTGTTACCTAACCTTACATGGCAGCTGGATTTTTGCGATATGACGAGATTATGCAAAAATCGCAGGATCACATTTCACATGAAAACCTATCTTGCCATGCTTCAAGTAATGCATTTATGTTTCGACAGCAGCGTACCGAACCAATTAGCAACCAATGAGGAGCTATTAGCAGCTACAGCTGTGGTTCAGGTGTGTGTGATGGCCACGACCGTTCGTCAAAACAACCCTGGCAGACATGATAGACAGATGGTTCATCCAGTCACCTGACATTTTTTTTTTTTTTTGTAAAGTGCCCACCCTTTTGCAAACTGTTTCCAAAAATGTCTCCTGTGTTAACAAAGCATCTGACGAGTCAGGTTAGAGGATCTGCTCGATATGTGTAGAATTTCCTCTCTTTATTCGGACATGTTATGAAAAGTTTTGTCCTGCAGTCAAGTATCTGTTTGAGCTACAGTGGGCTAAAAGTCAAAGTCAATATCTACTATGTTAATAAGTAAACTACAGTTTCACTTTAGTGACCCTGGCTGTTGCTGTAGAACAATTACTTCAGTTATACAGTGGTTCCCCTTTTTATAGCAGAGCCAGGCAGAGCAAGAGATGCATAAAACCCTAACCTTTTATTAATAACAAAGGTATGGTCAAAATGACAAGGGTATGACTGAAATTTAAACATGAGCCTCTGTGTGAAAAGCCAAAACTCATGAGTGTATCAGTCTATAAAATGTCAGCTTATCTGTAATGTGTGTGTGACTTTATTGAGCTTGTGTAGTGCTCAAGTTTAAGATACAAATTAGCTTCACAAACTAGGCCACATAAAAAAAAATCATGCCAAGCTGTAAACACTAACCTTTAAGAGATAGAAAAAAGACACAATTCGACATGTGTCTCACATTTATCAGAAGAAGTTAACGTTCAGATGTTTGTCCTCACCACCCTCCCTGGCGATCACAGAGGACTCTGCTGTCACAGCTATCATCATCTAAACCCAGAAAGTGCCTATAACTCAAGACCTGGAAGACTAAAATAGCTCTGTTCATATCAGCATGCCTCTCTCTCCTCCTCTGTTACTGCTGCCTGCCTGGCAACTTCACAGTTGGTCATGTGAGATGATGTAATGCATTGTTATGAATAGTCCAAGAGTAATTTTGTCTAAGACTATATGATAGCACAGTTAATCCTTTCCCTATTATTTAAGAGTAAACTCGTTTAAATTCTGAATTGCGCATATGAGTGGCATTAAGTCATAAAGAGGGGTGGGCTTTACACTGCTGTTATCTCAAATGTTAAAAAGGACATGGCCTCTTCTAGCTGCATTGAGGTGCAGTCATTGATTGCTGCTGCACACACACACAAATAAGGTGGCCCTCTTGCCACCTTCAATAATGTCAGAGGTTGGCTTGATATGCGTCGTCATAGAAACCCAAAGAAGCTGCTATTGTATCGGAGAGTCAACATTGCTTTAGTGTCTGATGGCAGGTGGCAGCTAAGGTGGAAATCATTCTCACTTTGACGGCTGGCTGCAGTGTGTTATGTTTAGTTAAAAAAATAATACACAGACGCATCCAGTGTGTTAGCAGGACGTCGTCAGACTCAGATTCACTGCTCCATTGGGCTGTGATTATGGGGCATGTCTCAACCGAACCAGGAAAGAAGATGCGTCTGCACTCAATTGGATAGACCTACAACCAATTAGAGCAACGGAGTGTGTGACGTAGGCCAGCTGATTAAATTAAACTTTTGCCAAATCCCTTAGGAAGGATGGCAAAAACATCTTTCCAATCGACCAATGCCTTGATCACGGTTCTCTTTTCTTCTTTTACAATGAATGCGCTGTCGATATCTTCAATAACAGATGCAATGGTGGAATCTACACATCTCAATTCTACAGTGGCAGCCATCTTTGTTGAAAAATAATTCAACCCGAGCACTCTTTTTTTGAGCATAGTTGCTCCTCAACGGATGAAGTCCAGATCGAACTTCCCTACCTCAAATGTTGTGGGCGGGGCTAAGTGGGTCTGGTCTCCAGGCTACCACTGTGTGGTTATTGAATATGGATTGGAAAGACATGTGATTCAACCTGATCAGGTGATATATACAGCATCTGATTTAAACTCACTGAACAATGTAACCAAAAGCACAAGGAACTAAGCTTACAGTTTAACATTTAAATTAATCTCAGTCATTGTTTCCTCTACTTAATTTAGCATGCCTTTAAAAGCAACTGAAGTAAAAGGAAGAATCTCTTAACTTTGCATGAAAAAGCAGCATGCAAAGTAATGTGCTTTGGGGAAGCAGTAAGAGGAAGTCCAGTGTATAAATGCTTTTCCGGTAAGTCTGCCCTATTGGGGCCTCTGTTCCTGGAGTCTAATACCTACTCTAGGGGACAAACAAACTGTAACTCTATTACTCAGTACATCTTCAACTTGACACCAGAGAATTGAGGACCCATTACCCAATCATGATATCTGAAACTAACTGACTAGCGTGGTGGTTATAATTATGCAAACAATCATTAATGAATCATTTAAAAAGGATCAATCATTTGCTGATTAAAGACTCTTAAAATGGGAAGATTTGCTTGCTTTTCTCTATTCAAATTGATGTAACGCAAAACACATTTTGACAACCACATGAAAAAATGAACTATTTTAAGACATTTCTCAAAGCTCTGGTAAACTGTGATAGATTTGTCAGCCTGTTTGGCATTTTTGTTTGCCAAGAAGGGTTAAGAAATGACATTAACAGTTGCAGCTCTAACCTTATCTCCGGACCAGCATTATTAAGGCAGGGCATCCCAGTACATGTTTACACAGTAGTAACCTTCAGGCTAAAAATAACTGCAACCATTTGGAGGAAATCACTGAAGCTAGAGAAACACCTCTCACGTACTGCTTTGTTTTTCAGCGTTTCACCTTGCTCATATGGAGAATCATGTTAATCCTAGCACTGAGAATTCATGATAGTGAACATCAAAGTCATTAAAACATCAAAGTCATTTCAAACATATGAATGCATTAACCATTGCTTGTCACTGGTTAAGCTCATTTTAGAAAACTACAGGAAATACCAACATGCCCCTAGATCTCCTTTATAACAAACATCTGGAGGTGTTTCATATTAGGTAACTTCACATTTCAAGCAATTTTGGCGTTAAGGATAAAGTTGAGGAAGGGGAGGGGTCGGGGTCCTGTTTTTCATACAGGCCAATTCTATAAACAGCAGAATAAGGTTCCAGTTTAAGACACGTAGGGGCAGATAGGGGCAAGTTTAAAAATGTGGGAGAGCACAGGAGAGAGACACATGCCGGTATCGTATGAGCATGTAGAAGGCCAAAAAGAGCCCCTCCATGTCCACTGATGATACGACTTTTGACCAACTGGTTAAGATAAGCTGCTCAAAACCCAAGAAGCAAAAGGATTGAAGAGGCTGGATGTTGGGAGATGCACAACACTATAACCACATTCCCAGACTAATATGTTACATGCAGCATTCATCCTTGCGTTTAAGGTTTACACAAAATAGAGTCGCTGTACTCACTGGTTTCCCATTCCTGTGATGTGCAGTAGACAGAAGAAACACACACACACGTACACACGACCAGTTAAGTATGACGAAATGACATGTGGTTACGGCGTTAGAGTGGGAAATTTTAGTTGCAATGGTGTTAAAAGTTTGGCAACAGTTCTACACTGGAAGTGTGATGATTTTATTTTAGTACTCCTTTTCAAGGTTTTCTTAGGTCAGGCATAGCTGCTTTTAGAGCTTCAGAAGGCATGACACTTTTACTCAATCTGAAATTTGCTTTAAAGACCAAAGTCCAGCATTCTTTTTCCCATCCAGCTACCCAGGTTTGGGGTCACATTTCCTACAGTTTAATGCATTTTTTTTAAGGATTCCCTTTTCTAACTCCCAAGATTGTCATTCTTTACCTTGGAAATATTGGCAATCAGGAAGAGATAAACACGTTAACCACAGTGAAACAAATAAAATGATTAATTGGGTCAAACGGTTAAACAGACAACAGGTCTCTGCAGTGGTGGGAGAGTGTTTTTTTTCTGTGTGCCAAGAGGAACAAGTTCAAAGCATGGGCACAGAGGGAACAGGGGAGAGGCAGTTTGGAATTTCTCTGTTTGATAACTTGTTATGTCTCTCAACTATCACTGGAGAAGACTCTCCAACTAATCTACACCATCACTCCATCAAGAGAGAGCTAACCGTTGGTACCAATCCAAAACTGCATGGCTCTCGATCCATCAACCCTATGCATCCACTGGCTGCCTGTCAAACACAGAGAGATTCACTAAGAGCAGTCTGATTGGTCAGCTGGTGTTAGTGACGCACAACAAATCTCCTCTCAAAGTGAGCTTATTAATTGATAAGCAGACCTCTTACAAGATCCTATGGACAGAAGCGGTGTGTGTGTGTCTGTGTGTGTGAGAGAGAGAGAGAGAGAGAGAGAGAGAGAGAGAGAGAGAGAGAGAGAGAGAGAAACAGAAAGAGGGACATGGTAATGGTAATATGGTAAAAATAAACGTAATTCGCGCCATCCCTGCTGTAAAGATTAATAATAGTCCCACGAGGGCACAGCACAGAGTCAATTACACTTGGTCAGACATATCCTAGGTCTATGTATAAACTTGCATTATAGTAATTTAGACAGCAGTCTAGTTACTGGTTTGTATGGAAGAAGACTAGTAGGCTAAGCTATATTAAACATATTCAGTAGGTTCGAAACTGCAGCTGCAGTTACGTACAGGAGGTCCTCTTCGTGTGAATGACATTACATCTGCATATCGAGACTGACGGTTAACTCCAGCACACTCCCATGTAGTGACGCTGATACGACTTATAGTTTTAAAGTCATTAAATCACCTCAAAGAGTTGTAAAACGTTGCCCTAAACAAACAGTCCCATAACACGGAGTGAACGTAAAGCGCCTGTTTGGGTTAGCTAACGTTACTGATAAATGTTGCAAATCAAAACCCCTGGCAAGGAACCGCGCTCCAACATCCTTTTAGCCCTTGAGATGGAGTCAGAGTAACAAGTTTGTGTCATGACTTTGTAGCAGCAGTCGATCCTACCTGAAATGTAGCAGTAAGTATGGTCCGACGGCCGTGTCAGTGTCCGTGTGTTAGTCTCTACAACTCGGAGCGCTCTCATACGGAATCTGTACTTGGCAACCTCTCCAGAAGCGCTCAATTTGACGTCACTGCAGGGCAGGGCTACGAACGGACCAATCACCGCTCGAGCTGTGGCGAACAGGTAAACATTTCTGCGACACCATTGGTCACCTCTCTCCACCCTTGACACCCGTGCTGATTATGGTAAAAGGCTTGGAGATAAGTGTTGTCGGGGTGCAGCCTCGATAATGGTTTTAGCAAATTACCCCTACTGACATGGTGGTGGTGATGAAAATAATTAGCAGTTGTTTAGCCGGAATTGTAGCAAGCAGGCTAATGGCAGTAGCCATAGTGACAATGGTGGACTTGCAGTTTGTTGGCATCTACACCATATACACTTATTAAAGAGTTGGTTAGGTGCACTAATAGCAGAAAAGAACTTGTTGCCATATAATCCTGATATGGCTAGACTAGGCTGCTGGTAGTATGGTGGTCCTAAAGCAGCAACTTAAATTTCATCCGGAATTGGTTTTTAACTACTTAACCCTTTCTACTGCAGCATGGCCTAGACTCTTTCAGGCCCATTCGTTCAATTTTTGTGCGTTTATCATGTTTCACATATGCTTCAGTATCATACACAACAGCTTGTCTATTGCATGCTATTTATCTTTCATAGTATGATTTAATTAATAAATACTAATAATAAATAATTTAACTTTATTTCATTGCATTTGATTGCTTGTGTTTGTCCCTATCCATGCTCCATGTATGCTTGGTTTTTGTCTTTGTAATCTGAGCGAGTTAGCATATCTTTGTTCAAGTTAGTGTGTTGTTTGTATGTTGTATTATGACAGAATAAAATCCATTAGTAAACAAATTTAACAAATTTATTTGTGATAACGCTTCAAAATAAGGTCTAGAATGAAGCCCCCCAAAAGTAGCTTAAGTGCATTATTTAGCCATTGTTTGTTAAAGGATTTACATAGCCAAGAACCCTAAAATCATGCCTGTGGCAGTTAGGACTTAATGTTTAGTGGGCAACTGCTATTTCTTGTCCTGAGTCCCTTAAGATTTTTCCCTTTTTTGAATGGCAGACATTATTGGCAATGGACCCAGAATTAGCCTACAACAAACCTAGCCTACAGAAAAAAAGGAAATCCTTTAAAAGTTTGGTGTTTGCAACTTGTTACGTCCCTTTATTTAGGAATATATTCTCTAAATCTACAAGGAAAACTTGTTTTCTTCCTTATTTGAATTATTAAGAAAGTAAAAAGTGTAAAATGCATTGGCCACAAGACAGCCCAGGCCCAAGTCAACCCCTGATTACATCTGTGTTGTTATTACACCCAGGCCTATTACCTTCCCGCCTTTATTAACAATATGGCATTGTAACCTATAATTCAAGGTAAGGAAAGGTAGCCTACAATAAAGAATTTCTGAAGTGAATGCATTTATAAAAGGAATGGCCCTGTGCTGCCACTGCATTATAAACGTGCCTTTAGTAGGCTGAAGCTGCGCCTGTGTCTACATGTAGACACTGGGTGGCGCTGTGGTTGCATAGAGCTGGTTTTGGTCTTGTTGGACCTTCTCACCATCGTTGCCAGTTGCCTAGTGACGAAAAACTATCGAGTGCTGCTGATTTCCTGCGTTTTCAAAATCTCATCGCTGGCACTGTGAGCTAGTGCGAAGTTTTCCAAACAGATTACATGCTATTCTCGTCTCTGCAACTGGAGTATGGGACGAATACAACTGTTTATCTTGCCGTGAATGTCGTGTAACGTCATCAGCGTTTCAGGTCGCGTGATGAAGCGTTTTGAAGAATGATGAATAGTTATATTTTCATCAGAGTCGTTGGGAAAGGGAGCTATGGGGAGGTGAACTTGGTGAAACACAAAACAGACCGAAAACAGGTGAGAAATGAAATTCAGTACAGCCCACAACAGTTCAAAAAAGCAACGTTACGTAGCTTTACCAGGTGTAGCTAGCTAGCTAGATGTTTGACATGTTATAATCACCAGGCTTTCCGCTATAATGAGCCAGTCAGCTTTAACTAACGTTAGCTCAAAGTTAGCTTAAGTAACGTTATCACATCACATATTTGTTTACACTCTTTGAAGTTGTTATACTTAAGATATGTGGAGCAGCACACAATAATGTAAACACATGCAGTGCGCTGGAGTAGGCTACATGACAAAACAACGTCTGTGTTGGTAAAGATAACGTATTTTATCATTTACAGGGTAATATCACTCAGTTTGGCAGCTATAAAAAAATGTTTCCTGTCTGTAGTGCTCCCTAAAGAATTCTTGAAGGGTTTGAAACAACGGGGACTATTTATATTTTAACCCATATAAATGTAAGAAACCGCAGTTTCTTTACCTAGATAATGAATGCTTCTCCCCTCCCCTTAAAGCAAGTTTTGTCGTTTGAACGTAAGCCATAACTAAAACAACAAAGTGAAGAGCTCCTGTGTCATGATTCATATGTGAATCCCTGCCATTTCCAGGGTTTGTTGGGTATTGTGAACTAAAACTGCGTTAATTTCATTGCAATGTGGTTGGAAATGCTTCCCTTTCTCCATCTTATGGTGACTTTACACGTTTTGGTTTCTCAATTTGTTTATGTCCACTACTATAGAAGGACAAATACTGTATAGTTTCAAAAGTTTCCAATTCACGGAGAGTAACTGTCAATATTTCATTTTTTATTCAGTATGTTATTAAGAAGCTGAATTTAACCACCTCCTCCAAGCGGGAAAGGCGATCTGCAGAGCAGGAGGCGCAGCTTCTGTCCCAGTTGCGACATCCTAACATCGTGACATACAGGGAGTCTTGGGAAGGAGATGACCGCCAGCTGTACATTGTGATGGGTTTCTGTGAAGGTGGTGACCTTTATCATCGACTCAAACAGCAAAAGGGTGAACTCTTACCAGAGAGGCAGGTGGTGGAGTGGTTTGTCCAGATAGCCATGGCACTCCAGGTATTGATTGGATGTAAAGTCCATGCAAGGTCAGACATAATTTAACATCTTTAGATGAGTAGAGGACATCTGAGGTCACTATTGTAATTTCTTTGCAGTATCTGCATGAGAGGAACATTCTTCACCGGGACCTGAAAACGCAGAACATCTTCTTGACCAAGACCAACATCATCAAAGTTGGGGACCTTGGCATCGCACGAGTATTGGAGAACCAGAATGATATGGCCAGCACACTGATAGGGACCCCTTACTATATGAGTCCAGAGCTCTTTTCTAATAAACCCTATAACCACAAGGTAATATGGTTGTCTGCTCTTCTTCTGTAGTTCATTCATGAATTGTCATAGGAACTGCTTTACAAATGGATATTATTTTTTTCTAGTCAGATGTATGGGCCCTGGGTTGCTGTGTGTACGAAATGTCCACACTGAAACATGCCTTCAATGCCAAGGACATGAACTCACTGGTTTATCGCATTGTAGAAGGAAAGGTTGGTTTCATATTTTTACATATGTTTTGATATTCTGTTCAGTTCAAGTTTGAATGGCAATCATCTATTTGTAAACACATATTATTTATATATATATATATGTATACACTATATATAGTCTTGGGACATTGTTTTGAATTTGCAAGAGTCTTGTCCTTGTCCCATGTAAAAAAGCTGTGGGTTTATCGATTAGTAACTTTAGCCATCTTGATTGGGAGTTTAACATTTGATTTTCTTCTAGTTAATATAGTATATTCTTTTCTGATTCTAGAAATATAATTTATGGCACAAACAGTTTCACAATGATTTATAACATTTTCTTTGGTTTTCTTACCAGCTGCCACAGATGCCCAGTAGGTATGATCCCCAGCTGGGAGAACTGATCAGGAGCATGCTGTGTAAGAGACCTGAAGACAGACCTGATGTCAAACTTATCCTCAGGCAGCCTTACATTAAACGACAAATTGCCATGTTCCTTGAGGCCACTAAAGAGTAGGTGTAATAAATTGTATTTATTTTTACTGTCAGATAGTCATTTATCCTTCCTTTTGTTGTTGCTCTGCAACAGTGAGCTGCCAGCATAAAGTAGAATGTAACATCTTTATGTAATACATCTCAAATCTTCACGTTTGCTTTGGTTCTTACCAGAAAAACGGCCAAGTCAAGAAAGAAAGCTGTGGCTGGCAGTGGTGATTGTAGGGCCAACAGTGGATCGCCTGTGGTGTCAAATCTGACAAGACCCGAGCGGAGTCCCCATTCTGAATCTGTAGCCAGGGTGAAACGGGTGAGTGACTGGAGAATAGCAAGGCTGATTTAACACAGACAACTGTAAAATAATACTATACTATTTTAGAATATTCCCACAGTTTTTAAGTCTGCCAGTATTGCATTATGCTATGACCATGTTTTACTGCATTTTATTTTGCCAACTTAGTCATGCTAGTTGTTGAAACGAAATGCTCCTTTATGGTTTGCCTGTTGATTATGGCTGTCATGGACGGTAACGCATGACCTAACCTGAACAATGTTGGTTATAATTAATGCTAACAATTCAGTCCGGAATAAGTTCCATTGGTGTATATTTACTGTATGTGTATTTGGATTTATCCTGGCCATCAAAGTAGTGAGATGTCAAAAACAGGATCGCTCCATTATCGTGGATAGTTAAAGCTGTTTATCCAAGCTTCTTCACTTTGGATGTCAGGCAGGGAATCCTGTGTTTATTATGTTTTTTCTCTTTATCCTCAGAAAGAAGAGAAATCACAACAACATATAGTTCAAAACAGCATCGCAGACTGCACTACAGTCCAAACACCTCGGCCACCCGAATCCTCCTCACCTGACGCTCTCAAATCCAGCATCGCATCCTTGGCGACCATCAGCAACATTAATATTGATCTCCAACTACAGGAGGATGAGGAGTGTGTGAAGAGACAGGTGCAGGGGCCGCAGGCAGTTGTTTCACACCACCATGCATGTAATGATCGTGGGACTCACAGTGTGTACAAAGACGGTAAGGGAGTCAGGAAATCAGATTCTTCTCCCCCTCCTTCCCCTGTGAAGCCCCCTCCAAAGTCTGTATCACGTGTTGGCAGTCGGGGAACAGACGAGAGGACGTCGTTCAATGGCTTGGTAGACATTCATCCACAGGCCACACCAAACCCTGGGGATACATTTTCTATCTGTGGGGAGAAAAAGATGTCAGATGTGGATGATAAGGATGATACCATGGAGTTACTCAAAGAGGCTGACATGCAGAACCCAAAGCTGGAGAAAGGGGGGGCTTTTTCTATCCTTGAGAGGAGATCTGCACTCAAATGCAATACGGAAAGTATTGAAATAGTTGTGGAAGGGAAATTGGATGATAAAAGTGATACTGTTGTCCTTCTCAAGGGAGCTCCGACACAACATCAAGCCTCAGCTATCCAAGTAAGTGCTCTTAGTAATAGAGCTGTATTTCTGTTGTTTTCTCATGAAGTATCCTTGTTTATATTAAAACGTGTGTCAATATATGTCTGTGTAGGAAAGCTTTGAATCTACTGAAAAGCTGTTAGAGACCTTCCCCTCACCACTGGTGAGCATTACAATTCTTGTACTCATTCAATGACCTTTTTGCCAAGATAATGCCCATAAGCCTAGCTGAGTGTGTAACACTGATAACATCCAATGGCACAAAGTTCAGACAGTTTTTCTTGTGTTGTCAGATGATTTTTGCCACCGTGGAAAAAGTATAATTGTGTTCTGTTCAGGAGCCTGTTCGTGAGGAATCTCCCTTACCAGCCAGTAAACTGGGCATGATCACTCCATGCCAAAGCCCCCTTCACTTCTCATCAGAACCATCTATATCACAGCAGGACACTGAAAGGGACATAGGACGGAGACATTGGGATCAGGACAAGGTAGAAATGAATACATGAGCTGATGTTAGGTATTTGAAACTTTGGATCTTGAAGTGCAAGAATTGATGGGCTTTGAACTAAAAAAAAAAAAAATCTGTTCAGGTACAGGATTCAATTTAGCCTAAATACTAGTGCCTTGTGGGAAACATAAGAGAAA
>NC_048410.1:10788426-10894551 GCF_013103735.1 Etheostoma cragini | reverse complement strand
CCCCCCCCCCCCAAAAAAAAATGATCTGCCATTTTTCCACTGTTGTTGAATCTGCTGATTTTCCTCAAACCTACCATCATATTGCATTTGTAAAGGAACACAATCTATGCTGCATTAAAGTCAAGATATGATAGTTGGAATTATCCTCTGTAATACGGAAATGTTTTGTAGTAATATAACCAACCAGAATATGTAACAAATGTGAGTCTTGAGAATAACAAAATGATCAACAGTCAGTGAAATTGATTGGGGTAATTTTTGTTTTGTTTTTGTTACATCTTAATTTTCAATTATCTTTTTTTGTCTTCTGTTAGTCCAATGTGGCTGCTCCTAGACCTTTACCTCTACCTCCTGTTGAGGGCATAGCCGTGGGAGGGAGGAAGAGGAGTCGGGGGTGCACAGAGGCCAAGAAGACGAGTGAAGCTGCAACCTCCACATCAGTTAGTTCTTCTAAGGACGAATTCTTAGCGCAGCCACAGGTGAAAGTGCCCCTCCACTCACGCACTGCCTACAGCCACATTACTGCAAAGATGTGAATATAATACAAAACAACATAAAAATCAGCAGATGCCGTTTATCAATGACAAAAATTGTGGCACAATTTTATTTTCAGGATCGTCCTCTGTCTGCCAGAGAGAGAAGAAGACTGAGGCAGTCCCAGGAGAGTGCCAGCAAACCAGGTACATACTGTTTTTTTCTTTACAGTTGGACCAATAACAAAAATAAATAAAGTTATAGGAGACTTAAATAAAGCTATGAAAAAAACAAAACGGTAATCATAGAAAATGCACGTACTTAAATACACACAGATACACTTCATAACAAACATACATGCACATTTTAGCTAAAAAAACTCTATAAAACCCCCTCAAAAAATAGTTTGTAGTAGTTGACCTTTTTGGTATTGAATACTTTCCTGCTCTTTCCACAGGTGTTAGTGTTGTAAGAAGGGCATCTTATAATGTCAGCTCCACTAAGGACGAGCACTCCAATGCTCCCTATACCAGATCTGTTTCAGACTCCATCACCGGGACCAACTGTAAGGTACCGACACCCTATCACTGTGACATTAAGTTATACTTCATACAAAGGATACTGCACTTTTGTATCTTTTATATACATATATATCTTTTTATATCGACTGGTATGACAAAAATGGTAAATGTGCCTCGTGAGTCTAATACGATGGTTTTACATTAAATTAAAAACAGAAGTTGCATTACATTACATGTCATTTAGCTGACGCTTTTATCAAAAGCGACTTCCAATTAAGTGCTTTCAACCCTGAAGGTGCAAACTCCAGACAAGCAGTAAGTGCAAGGACATTAGCTTTAAATAAGCAAAACTACAAAAATCCATATGAAAGTGCAGCTTTAAGAATACACACACACACACACACAGTGCCATGCAAAAGTATTCACCCCCTTGGCTTTTTACCTATTTGGTTACATTACAGCCTTTAGTTCAATGTTTTTAATCTGAGTGTTAAGTGATGGATAAGAACACAATAGTCTAAGATGGTGAAATGGGATGAGAAAAATATATACATAAAACAAATTTTTTTGAAAAATAAAATTAGCCTATGTGTATGTATTCACACCCTTTTGTTATGAAGCCCATAAAAAGCTCTGGTGCAACTAATTAACTTGGTAACCTTGAAAAATGCCAAGGGGGGGGTGAAGACTTCTGTACGTATGAATGTATACATTTTTGTATGTGAAAATGTCAGCCATAACAGTGGACTGTGTCATTACAACAGGATAAGTTGCAGGAGCAAAGGTCAGATGAAGACGAGTGCAGCTCCTCCACAAGTTCCACAGAGCGTTCGGAGGGAGACTGCAGGGAAAGGTGAGCGCATACACCACAGGAGAAAATCACAAGTGCAGCTCACCTCAACTCAAAAGTAGTCACCGTACTGCTTTGCTTTTGTATAATTAGCTCTTTATAGTCTGTGTTAACGTATTTGCTGTTTCACAGTGGTTGAATAAGATTTGCTGTATAATCCATGATTTATGGGTCGTCTGCAGGAAGACTGAATCCAGTGACATGCAGGATTTAGTCCACATGATGACCCAAACTTTGACAATGGATAATGGAGATGGTATGAGCGAGGTGGACAAAGGCAGATTCGGCTCTACTGCATTGCCAGAATTTAAACTGAACAGGAAGTACAGAGACACCCTGGTGCTTCATGGAAAGGGTCGAGGGGAAGCGGAGAACTTGTCACTCGGCGAAATACCGATCGGTTAGATAATTGATCAAATTCTATTATCATTGGTCCGCCATCCTAGAGCTTCCTTGTGTTTAACCAGCTTCTTTCTCGAAAAGGCTCCACGTCTGGTCCCGCCAAAATAAGACGAGCCATAGAGCATCTGAGGACAGATGTGGTGAAGGGCCTCGGGGTCAAGCTGCTGGACAGAGTCCTGGAAATCATGGATGTGGAGGATGACACCAAACGAGAAGTATGATTTAAAAAATAATAATAATAATAAAATAAACACATGCCAAGTTATATACACTGTACTCATGGTTTAACTGAAAATGTGACATTAAGTGTTCAGGAGGAGCTACTAAATAGGAGCTGAGGCAATGTGTTTGCTGGTTTGTTCATTTGTGCATGTTCTGCAAATGCTCAGGGATTTTAAGGTTTCCTTCAGTAAAACACATTTTTCTACTAGAAAGGGTAACGTAATTCATAAAGATGAAAACCCAATGTACAAGTAGGAAGTAGTTACATAAAGACCAAACTTAAGGATTTTCTAATTGCGTTGGTTAGGTCAATGCATTAATTAAATGTGTTCTTTATGTTTAGAGTTCTGACATCAAATAAATGGGACTAAGAGTTAAATAAGTTATACTGGCTTCTTAGTTCAAAATAAGTAAACCATTCAAATTCTGTTATTCTGTTCATGTCACACCTCTGATGTAATCAGTTTGTCTGCAAAGTTCAAAACCCGGTGTGTGTAGAACTCAAAGTAGTTCCACTGTCCTGTTTCCAAAATGATCAGTTGGAATCCTTTTTTCTCACTGCAGCTTTGCCTCCGTGACCAGATGGGGGATGAGAAGTACAAAGCTTATGCTGTGATGGTGAGGCAGCTGAAATTCTTTGAGGACATTGCCATCAAGGTTTAGAGAAAATGCTGTACTTACTGCAAGGGAGCAAACATTTACATTTCCATGACACCGCATGTGGGAAGAGGCAACAGATCTCCAACGGGAAACGTTTGTCTTTGGGAGAAATGTTTCAGCTTCCAAGTAGGAACTTGTATAAAGTCAATATTGTTCATAAAAATGAATTTGTTTCCTGCCAAAACACCAACCTGCTTGCGTGGCATTGACACGTTTTTTTGCAGGCAAATCATTGATACTTGCAGGTTTTGTCATGGAATTGCCATGTTACTACTCTTGTGCAAGCAATCATATGTTAATGACTGTGTAAAGTTTTTTTTTTTTTTTTTTTAAACCTCATTCTTCAAAACACAGAATTTGTAATTATTCCTGTTATTTTCAGAATGTCTATGCAAAGATTTTGAGTCATGTTAAAGCACTCTTTTTGTAGTGGGTACTCATTTGTTTATAATGCACACTAGAATTTCAATTGTCTGAAGAAACTAGATTTTCCTTCTGTTATTTTTAACAATATTATGTAGGTGCCTTGTAGATATTAATCTTTGAATCTTTTCTAATAAATCAAATTTGTTTTTGTTTACACCTATTTTCAAAATGTTGAGCACCACAATAACTTTAATTAAAACTACAGATGAAACATCCAGTTTATAAAACAGAATCTGATGTTTATTATTTGGACACGATTAATTAATTATTGACTGACAAACTGCAACAAAATTTTCCTCCACAATACTCAAAATGTGAACTGTAGGACGTTGGGAAGTTTCCAAAATAAAGGATGTATTAACAGCCAGGCAGAGACAGTGTTGAGTTATTTATGCTTTTTCTTCTTGAGAGTTTCCTGAGGCTTTTGGCTGGACTCCCCGCTGGTCTCTGGTATAACCGGCTGCCAGGGCAGAGGATTCTTTCTGTACATGGGCCATGGAGGCAGCGTCAACTACAGCCAAGGACAAAGAAGAAATGATTAATGTTGGCTGTTTTAAAGCATTCCTTGCCAACAAAGCACACAAAAGATCGAAACAACTTACCACACAGGACACAGCAAAACCAACCAAGACGATGTACACTGTCCAACCAAACTGTTCAATGATCAGACCATACACAAATCCAATCACCTGGAAAGAGGATACAAATAACATCAGTGAACGTGAAAAAAGGTTAAAAAAAATACATTGGCATTCTTCTAGTGGGATGTTTGAATTTCTAGTTTGCATGTGTCATGGTTAGTTACCGCTGAGACGAGTATTATTCCTTGGAAAATCTGTTCAGCCAGTTTCTGGCCCTTATAATCCTGTAACACAAGGGATGGGGAAACATAATTTAGGCAATGTTAGTTACCATGTTAAGTACTCTTCGGTGTCGTGGTCTGCGGGGGCAGCAGCATTTCGACTGCTGAGAGGAAGGGACTCTCAGCAGGTTATGAAGACCAGCTCTGTCCTGGGATGATGGCTAAGCTATCATTCCTGATGGATAACATGTCCCACACATAGACTACAAATAGTGGATGTAGCATCCGTAATGTCACCCGTTGTTTGTGGACTGCCCTTTAGAAGCCTCAATTATGGCAATATAGGCGTTGCCATCTTGTTTTTTGCGAGAGGGTGGAGCTGGGGAAGGTGATGCGGCACTAGGCTAAAAACTAAAGGGGGAAAGTTATTGATATTCAACCTTTCTGAAATTAGTCCTCCAGTAGAGATTTACCATAGACCATAGACAGGCTGGGGCAACTCATATTAATGTTAGAAAAACCTCATAAGGAGAAATGTTCATGCCATGGGACCTTTAATATAAATGGGACCATAATTTACAATATTAACATTATGCTGTCTTGAAGAAGTATTGAAATTAGCGATTGAAGCCATAAACCCATATGGAAAATATTTATTGAGGTAACAAATCAAGTAATAGGTATTTCCCCGTACACTTCTATAGAAACAGACTTATTTTCGCAACCAGTGGAACTGCTGGAAATTAGATCAAATGCAGGTTTAAGGCACTTCCACATTGGCTTCACCTTTCAGGTCCGGAAGCTTTGTCCATTATTTTTAAGAGTCTATGGTCGCACCCCAAGCAGAACTCAGATAGCACTAAGCAGCTCTTTCAGTGACCAACCAATTTTACAAAAATCCATTTCAACAAAAAGAATTATTACATTACAAATCATCATCCTCAACAGCATTTGTGACACACTGTAGTAAAATCTCTCAAAATACAACACACAAACGAGCCCCGTCCATGTGCCTAACAGAGATGTATACCTATGTGTGCATAACATACCTGCAATCAACAACGTGTAGACAGCGAATCATTACTAGATCTTAAAGCATAGTGCATTCTTTTTGGCTCACTAAAGATATTGAGATTGATGATAATTTGGTATTGAATGACATGGCAGCATTTTTGCATGTTAAATAAAGCTAGAGTAATGAAAACTAAACGTAATGTTACTGGCGACGCTAACGTTAAAGTTAAAAGCTAACGGTCCTAAACAACTTTAGATTTAGCTTAGCTAGCTAGCTAAGTACGTCCAGTCACATTCGGGCCAAAATATCTGCCAAAAAACGACAACAGGTTAAATTCGTCTTTGATATGTCACTACGTCAAAAGAAAAATCAGAAACATTGGATGTGTGGTTAACTAACGTAATCATCATAACGTTAGCTAGCAGCTGTTACCAACTTTAACCACTGCACTAACTAGTAAGCTTGATAGAAAGCATGCACGAATAGCTAGCATAAATATGCAGCTTCCCACCAAATAAGATACTAATCTCTTACCATGTGCGAGGGAATGGACTTGAATATAGACAGCATATTTCTACTTTAAGTGAACAAGCATACACGGACCGAATTTGGTTCAAACGGGAACAAACCGTGCAAACCGAAGCAGGTTCATTTCCGGTTTCAAAAAGATACGTCGTGTTGTTAAGGACCCATTCGGCTCATATTCGGCTACAGCAAGGGAAAAAATACATACAAAAAAAGACACTAGAGATTGAGACTAGATATTCAATATGCTTTCGCTTTCTGTGAACTAGATGAAGAAACAATATGACATTTGTTTTATCACTGCATATGTATAACATATTATTTGATTTTCTAAGAAAAATTGGGCAAATGAGGTGGGCAAGGGTTTATTTTTTATGTGCAGTTAATGTTATTATTAGAAACATTTGACCGATGAAAATTGATTTGAAATTATATTTATATATATAAAAAGCTAGTTCACATATCTCTAGTCAGGATTGGGTAACGTGCTCCTTGTTGTTGACATATTTGGTAAGGTGTCAAACTCTATGGGTTTTAGTAGAAAGCGTTGCCTGCTTAAATGACTGCCCGTCAGTATGTCTAGCGAGTTTTGGCCGTCATAGTTTAAGCATACAATTTTGACTTCGTATCTATAGTCATTAAATCACATATCCATACTAATTTAAACTTAAAATTATTTTTATTTACTGAAAACAGCAACTTTACAATCAGGCAAACGCATTGGCATCTATTACTACGTGCAATAGTGATGGCGGATAAACTTGTTGATGTTGAGTTGGCAGTTTGTTTTTTTTAGCTTAAATTACTTTTGTTGTTCAATCTTATTTCTTTGAAGAGCCAACTTCACCTGCGCTGTATATATTTTAAATTTAGGCATATTAACACAGTTAAAAGCCACTAGTGTGCTTACTGCCGTTGTGTGTGTATGCGGTCGCCACGCAGCGGTGCAGCAGCAATCTGGGTTCACCTCATTAGCTGCTGTAATAGCCAGCTAATACATATTGGGCTGCACTCAGATCAACCCTCACATTTTTACTTGTTTCCATAATTTTTTAATAAGGCGGAGGAACTGATGAGACCGTTGTCATGACATTGAGGAGAGGTGAGCCAGTCTGAAGGAAGCATAGATATTTTTTATATCTATGGAAGCGAGCATGCATCTAGTCTAGATAAAACGTTACAGTGAGAATGGAAAACTAAATAGATACTGGTAAGACTAATGCTGAGGCAGACTGGCCGCCATTCACATTTAACATTACCTATTAACAGATTTGTGGCTATCACAGTTCCCACACTGACACTGATGGCCTGTGTATCTGTCATTAAAATGAGCTCTTCATTGTGTCTTTCAGTAAACGTGGTCATCCTTTTGCTGCTGGGTGTGGCCTTCCTGATCATAGTTCAACGAAATCTCCTTAACCTCAGTGACATTTTACACAAGGAAAACCCAGGTATGTCTATTTTTGTGCCGCTTACTACTCTGTGTGTCAGCTGCTCTGTACCTACACACGGGGTACACCTTTTCCTCAGATTATCAAATGTATGTGTGTATAATGTTATGAACATCTAATCAGACAAATTCAGTGTGTTAAAATGAAACCATAGAAGAAATTAATGAAGTCTTAAATATTGCTTTATCCAGATGCTGGGATGATTCTTCCATTTGAATCCGAGTTGTCTCCGGAGCTCAGAGAAGAGTCGGTAAGGAAAGGAGAGGAGATCCCTGTCCTCATCACTGCTGCTGTGGAAAGACTCGGAGCTGTGGTTGCTGCCATGAACAGCGTCTACCAGAACAGTAAAGCCAATGTTGTTTTCACCATAGTGACCCTGAATGACACGGTGGATCACCTAAAGTAAGATGATGGAGCATGACTGTCTTGCTGCATCATGCATACCATTATATTGCCTTGGTTTGTCTCTAAGAGGAATTTGTGAAATGTCTATTGTCTCACACAACCTTTTTCTCCTTGTTTTACCAACAGTGTGTGGCTTAGTAAGACACGGCTTAAAAATGTCAAATATAAAATAGTTATTTTCAAGCCTGAGCTCCTTAATAGGAAGATATCTAAAGATCCTCAGACACTGGAAGCTGCCAAACCAGTAAGACAACGACATGTTTTATCACTGTCCCAGAAGAAATATTCCTTTTTCCTTTTCTTTTCTTCAAATGTTCCACCCTTTTTTTTTTCGTTTTTACTTTTTTTTCCAGTTAACTTTTGCCAGGTTTTATCTACCTTTATACATACCCGAGGCAGAGAAAGCCATCTATTTGGATGACGATGTCATTGTACAAGGTAAGACCCCACCTAAAGGAAGAGAATTCCCTTGGCCATGAACCCAACCAAGACTATTTTACTGCTACTTGTCATGCAGAAAATTAGTTTTTCATGCACCTAATGAACTCATTAACTCTCAGAACTATACGTGTTATAACTGTAAGATCAAACTGTGCTCTGGGAGGGTATTTATTAAGGGATTTTTGCCTGTTCTGTTGGATATTAGGGGACATTCAGGAGCTTTATGAAACCAATCTCAAACCAGGACACGCAGCCGCCTTTTCTGATGACTGTGATTCAGCATCTGCTAAGGGCATCATTCGAGGGGCTGGAAATCAGGTGGGCCATCTCTTGGATTACTTTTTTAGTTAGGTAAAAAAAATTAGGAGTATCATAATATGGAATGTTTCTATGTGAATATGCTGACATTTTATTTAATAATGAATCCTCTCTAATAGAATAACTATATAGGCTTTCTGGACTTCAAGAAGGACGCTATCAAGAAGCTGGGGATGAGGGCTAACACATGCTCCTTCAACCCCGGGGTCATCCTCGCCAACCTGACGGAGTGGAGGAACCAGAACATCACCCGGCAGCTGGAGAACTGGATGGAACTTAACACACAGTACGTAACTCACAGCGGTAAAAAGATGGGTGAATATTAGGCAGTCTCTTATGTCAAATATAGACAAACTGAAGGCAAAAGTCTGGATTTTTTCTTTTCCTCATTAAAGCTACAGTTGGTAACTTCTATATTATCATATTAGCTGAAACTATCACTTGTTACTGAACTGACTCAATCATGTTCCTCTGCCTACTCTTGCTCCCTAATAGCATTTGCAAGATTCTACAGCGCCTAAAGGAAACAACTAATCAGAGCCCAGTTTGACAGTTTGAACTGAGTTCACAGACAGGGATTGACACTGTGTTAGAGATTTCTCGGCTTTGAATGGTTTTCCTTCAGGCGTGGAATCATGCTAATGCCATTAGGAACATTAGAAGGAAGCAGAGGAACTTTCTTGTGTCCTACTGTCAGGATATAGTGACAGTTTGACTAAATATGACTACTGTAGCTTTAATTGTACACAAATTGTAATGGACTCTTTTTGTTCGTATTAAGATGAATATGTTGGTTTCTCCAGGGAGGATCTGTACAGTAAGACACTGGCAGAGAGTATCACCACCCCCCCACTCCTCATTGTTTTCTACAAACGTCACTCCACGATTGACCCCATGTGGCATGTCAGGCACCTTGGTAAGTACGGATTAGTTATGATGGGAAACCAGAGTACATTAGGAGCTTTTGTCAATGAAACATTGGCTGTATATCAAGCTGATTTTAAGGCAAGGCAATTTATTCATATAGCACAGATCACACACAAAAACAAATTAAAAGTGCGTAAGCATACACATAAACAGGAGCAAATACCCCATACAATTCAGCAATCAAAAACAAAGCAAACAAACAGTATATTTAAAAAGATTTCAAATATGAAATGGTCATCCCTAAATGACATCAGGAAAGCAATGTCGTACAGAAAAGTTTAAGGTCTTGCATTAAAAGAACACAGGGTTGGGGCAGATCGTAAGTGTTCAGGAAGTTCATCTGGTGCAAAAAACTAAAAGCTACTTCTGCATGTTTGGTAATTTTTTTTTTTTAAGGCAGTTTTCTGCTGTTAAAGCATAAACCCAGTTTAATTATATCATTATATAATTAACTTTTTTAATTCACTTTTCAGGTTAAAAGTTTTTTAATGATTTTAGTATTTTTTACACAAAATACAGTGGACATTATCATATGATGGCCAAACCTTGTTTTTCAGGCATGACAGGTGCTGGAAACCGCTACTCTCTCCAGTTTGTGAAAGCTGCCAAACTCCTCCACTGGAATGGACACTACAAGCCCTGGGGGAGAACATCCTCCTTTTCTGACGTGTGGGACAAGTGGTTCATTCCAGACCCCACAGGAAAATTTCATCCCGTGCGAAAACATGCAGGGGACAACTAGACCGAAAAGTTGGTTTTAGTAAGCTTTTAAGCAGCCAGGCCTTCCCAGCAGGACTACGCCTCGCTCGCATCTCAGGAACTAAGTAAGGCCTATTCACTTTCAGGTGCTATCATCCTAAGAACATGTGGACCCTGTGTACTCTCGCCTTCCCTTGAACATGCTCCTTTTTTCTATAACCATTGCGTCTTATTATTCTTAGAGCGCACAAATATTTCACATTTCTTTAGTCCTCAAACGTTCACTAGAGTCCTAGACCATTTTTTAACCAATGATAAAAACAGTGTTTAATGAAAAGACGTTAAATATAATATAATGTAGCATCGGTGAAGCCACCCATTGGTTTGTGGACGGCCGTTTTAAAGCCAGCAGTTTGCATTTTGGCCTTTGCCATATTGGTATTTTGAAACCTGATTTTCGCATCCAGTTTGATTTCCCCCTGCTGGAAATAGATAGAATGCAGGTTTAAGGAACTACTGCATTGGCTTCACTTCTCCTGAACATACACTACCAGTCAAACCTTTGGGGTCACTAACACATTTCCATACCACTCCCTTATAGAAAGAATACCAGCTGATCTGAGTGGGTGGCTGATCTTTAATGCAAAAGCCACATTGCCCATTATCAGCAACCATTAATCCAGTGTTCCAAATGCATATCCTGATTAAAAAAAACAATGCAACTGATCTCAGCAGGTATTCTGTCTATGATGGAGAGCAATGGAAATTTCTAAGTGACCCCAAACTTTTGACCGGTAGTGTAATTAGAGGGGCATTGCATCTGAAGGGTATGTAAGCATCAATTCCAGTCAACATGATAATGAGATACCTTGTGGCAACGTGCCAAGACAACCATCTACAACTGAAGCCATTGTCAAAGTAATGATGGCTTAAGTAGGTATGTTTACATCAAGCTTAATACTATTTACTTTTATATACAGTGAATTACAATAAATACAATAGTAAGAAATACAGTAGTTACCTCAGGTATAAACTGGTGTCTTCAAACACGTTACCCTCAGTTTTATGATTGCAGTCTGAATTGTAATCATGCAGATGTCTCATGTCATTACCTCAGTTCAATACTTCCTGTGGAAAAGTTGTAGACTTTATTGCACATACATTTATCAGATCCTTTTTAACAGTGATTGTGCTTATTGCAGCATTTCAATCACAAAAAGACAGACAGAAAATGCTGTTTAACTCCCTCTTCCACTTTAATTCCATCATTCTCCATGGCAATTTCCCAAATGAATGGTTAATCACTTGCAACTACAGTTAAGGGTCTGCTGCCATTTTGAGTTGTCCCACCTATCAAATTCTGCCATAAACTAACAAAACTTTAATACTGTACTTACTGCCTCTCATGGTCAACTGTTTATCACTTTATATGCAGACCACTAAGCAAACTACATCTCTGCAGCAATTGCACAATATACCCATACTTTATATCTCTTCTGTCGGGATTTTTATACATTGAAAAGCATTCGCCTTGCCGGTGTAAATATGTCATCCTTTGTATAGTACATGAAATAAAAGTTACATTTTTATCATTTAAATCTTGTCATCTGTAATGAATGAACGAACCTGGTTATTTTTGGAAGGTTTTCCATTTCCAAGACTGTTTTGTGTAATACTCAATGAAAGGGGGTGTAAAATTATTAAACCCAATAATGGTAATGTAAAAGTTAGCAAAATTGGAAAGTAGCATCTCACGGTTCCGTCCAACCCCTCCCCCTGCCCCCGGAGCGCCAACCCACCCACAGACGTGCGCTAGCTACCAGCCGATAGCAGTTTGTTTGGGAACATACACTAATAACGTTACACTTTGGCCAATGCTTTACATCATACGGCCAAAGAGGTTATACTCTTTAATACGGCCCACGGATATAAGATAAAACAAATGTAGAATCAAAGTCCTTATTACAGCTAAAGCAACTCGGGAGAAACGCCGTGTGAGCCTGCAGCTCTGCCAGTAGTCCTGTGGGTCTGCTCGCTTTTCGTCTGCCTAGTTAAATAACAAAGTTTGGCTATAAATGCATGCTACTACCGCTAAATAATTTCAATAAGGACGTAATTTTGACTGGCAAGTTGATGTGATGTACCTAAATGATGTACCTAACAAACAGTATTAGCTGATAAAGATGTCTTTCGTCACATTAAAGGCAATGGGAAAGTCTTTTTCGGCAACGTGACGTTGCAATTCCTGTTAGCCTCTGTGCCCATGTTTGCATCATAGCCCGGCGAGGTTCCTGGGGCATGGTCGAATCCTTTAACTGTATATGGGTAGAATCAAACAGATGGGCAAGGAGGCATTTCATTTGTTCTTTCCAAGCGGACCATGAGGCAGTGATTGGTGGGGTTTAACAGGATTACAGCAGCTACTGATGGATCTTTTTCCGCTTTATAAGAGACTATCATTTATTGCTGTGGGAGCATTAAGACCATTTTAAACAATATATTAAAATGTGTTTACTGAAAATAGTTACCAAACCATGCCTTTTAAAGATGTGGTTAAAGATGGCTACGGCCTTAAACTGTTAGTTGTGTCAATGCTTTTATCCAAAGCGACTTCCAATTAAGTGCTTGCGCGCTGTGTGATGTTACTTAATGGTTTTGGGAAAAAGAGAATAACAGATTTAGGCTTTGTAGAGGGTTTATTGCATTTATAGTACATCATCTATATACAGTTTTTTTCATCAACACAAATTATAAATGACCTCTGGACATTTAAAACTGGAGAGTATTCACCGACAACATTTGGATATATACATAACGACTTAATAGATTAAGTTAATTATCTGAGCAGGGATTGTCCTAGACCAACAATTCAATTGAGCCAGACAGAAATTGTTTTCTAGGACAAAAGTAAGTCCTTGTCTGGAAACTGTCCCACTGTGTCTGAGATTCAAAGTTTGAAGTATAAGCACATATATATATAACTGACAAGCCTTACACCACTCAACTAGGCAGTGCTTTTCAAACTGATTCTTAATCAACCTTGCTTGTCACAAGGTGGTCAAAGGCACCCCGACAGTTATTATTTACGTCAACATGGTCGTATACGTCGACAAATCCAGGTCTACAATTCTGCCAGACAACGAAAGCTACGCTTATTTAAAATCTGTGTTGAAGTCATAGGTATCATTTGTTGTAGCTGCAGAGAGGCTGATGTCGATGGGGACAGACTGAAACTGCACACGGCCTGGTGTTTCTGGAAGATGTTGAGAGATATGAAAAAAGTTAGACCAAATAGGTGGAGATTTTAGTAAATTAAAAGGAAATTTTTATAACAGAACTTACTTTTGAGTAGCACTTTCTGTGGTTTCTCTGGTGCTTCAGTTTCTTTTCCCTCGTTAGGAGTTTGTTCAGGCTGCAAGAAAAACCGATGTTTCAACTATTTAAACTCATTTGGAGATACCCGGAGTGATTTCAATGAGAAAAGGTCCGGCCAGCAGGATCAGAGTTGGATTAGAAGTCTTCATAAACAAATCAAGGCTTAATTTTTTTTCCTCATTTCCAGGCGACCAGACTGTTAGCATTATTTGAAGCAGCTCTATGTTTTTACTTTCTATCTAGTTACCTCATTCTCCTTCTGCTCCACTTCTCTCTCTGTGGCTGCAGCAAGTTTGTCTTCAGAGACGTCATGGACACTCAGCAGGCCTGCAGTTGGGCCTTTAGAGATGAAGCTCACACTGCTGGCCTGGTTTGGGAATTTAACACCTAAAAAAAAAAAAAAAAAAAAAAAGGGAAAAGGTTTCTAACAACATGGACACAAGTGAAAGAATGTTCTTTCAGTAGCTGCAGTAAATTGATAGGTCTTAAGCTCATTAGTGGCCTTGTTGCTCTTTGCACACAATATTAAAATCAGTTGATACAGCGGACTGAGCTTCAGTACCGTTTTATTTTGGAGCCCTGCACTCACTCTTAACACCATTACCTTTCAGAGTTTCCTCGTTGCCCGTTTTCAAATTGTTTAGATCCCAACCATTACGCATTTCAGCGACGACAGCATCAGACATGTAGCTGGGGAGGCTGTGGTTGTCAGGTGCCTTACAATGGTAGCTCATCTTGGCTCTAAGGAGACAAACCAGAGAGACTTCTGTCAGATCAAGTAAGACATAGTACTCCTATTCTACTTCATGATCTATCCTATTTGCAGTTATCCTGTCACAGTGTTGGGATCAGAGTTGGATTAGAAGTCTTCATAATGAAATCCAGACTTGTGTTTTGTCCTCATTTCCACAGACGCAATACAGCTGCCCACCGTTTCCAGTCCTTTAAAAATTCAAACACTCACCCTGTCCAGTCAGCAAGGAAAGCTGTGGCTGCCTGCTCTGTGTTAGGGACTCCACCTTTCTGCAGATATCCATGCTTTTTGGCGAACAAGGTTAAAAATTCCAGAGAGTTTCTGAAGTCAGGGACGTTGTACTGAAGCATTATCTGAAACCATGAGAACACATGACCTGAAAACAATAAATCACTTCACATTTACAAAGGAGAACCCAAGCCCATCTACTACTCAACAAATCTCCTGTGACGGGAAGTCGTCCTACCTGGCTGTGGTCACACTGTTTGAGCAGAGTCCTGACAGCCTCCAGCACACTCTCCTGGCCCTCCTCCACCTGCAGGCTCCTTAGAGCCATGGAGGCTGGTGGGTTGGACGGTGACGCCACCACACCTGGGCTGTCTATAAGCTTCACATTCTTCAAGATGTGCACCTCCTGCATGGATCTAAGGGAGTGGGAACAGGTACCATTTGACTATTGGGATAAGCTTTATTAAAAAAAAGAAAGGTCATAAGCAATATGTGTTAATTAGAATTATAACATAATCCCAGTTATGTGCGTGTGTGTCCAGTACTCACTTTGTGATGCCCCTCTTGATGCCAGCATTGCATGCAAGGATCCCCTTCATACTGTTGACAAGACTGCTTTTCCCCACATTAGGAAAACCTGGCGGTAAAATATGTTTGCACATTCAGATTTACTTTGAGCAAGTTTAAAGAAATGAATGCAATCAGAACCAATACAGTATATCCATCACACAGCTGCATAAGAGAATTAAGTAACTGAAGTCCTCATAGAAATCAACACAACTGAATCCACAGCCGATGTAACACAATGTCACACAGAATGCGGTTTTATGTAGGGAGAAAGCCGCGCTTACCAACTACGCCCACTCGGAGTGAAGCTTCACTCTGTGTGTTACAAGCAAAACTTGCAAGGAGCTCAGTTAGACAACTGTTTCCCAAGCAGGCTGCTGCTCGGGATCGGTCCAGGACTTCATTGGAGGCCACTATTGTGCGCTTTCTGGCTCGCTGATGAAGACAAAACCAGACAAGTTAAACTACTTTTAAGCACCATTCACAAATTCATACTGGCTTTTTGGGTTAGCATTTTAAGTGGCTAAAGACCCCCCAGTCTAAACAGCATTCATGCATGGGTAAATATTTCTTTAAAAAAAACAAAACGCAACCTATATATAAAAAAAACACTTTGTTTTGTTCACAAACACACTACAAATGAGCTCATGACAAAGATGCTCAATTGAGTGGTTTGTGTGTTACTCTTGGAGGTTTTAACCAGTTATAACAGCACAAGCTGCTCAACCTTCTCAGTCCTCCACATTACGATATATAAAAACAAATCTAGTCATTGATAGTTTCCCCCCACCCCCCTCACACATTTGCATTGGAATTCATTCAGGCTCTGACTATGGAAATTCTAATCATATTGCAATAAGCTGGATTGTGAAAATGTATTTGTCAAAATAAGAGGTTAGAAGCCTTAGCTCAAACGCTAGTAGTTAAGACGAAGGTTGGTAAATGCATCCAAAAGCTGAACCCGTTTCTAAAAAGAGGCTCATCGACCAATAAAATCTGTCTGAGTTCAATGTTTATATAAAGCATTATACCCTGCAAACATGCGTTCTTTGATCCCAGTTTGTAAAATGCACCTCCTACCACTGTTTTGTCCTTGATCTGTGTTGATGCTTTGAACGCCACAACTGGAAACTCCAGTTGTAAGCACTGTATCCACCTCTCCACATTTTCCTTTGGTACCAGATCTACAACACAGAATATTAGATTAAATAAATCTAAAACATTTAGAGTTGTCTGAAATTCACATCAGACCATATACCCCTGCTCATCAGAGCTTGTGTGTGTACTTGACTATAAATTACAGCAAGTCATGTCCATTTACCTATTTTGCTTAAAACTAATATCAGTTTCTTGTTTCCTTCCCTACTCAGCACAGCCTCCTCCAGCTGTGGACACCTGCATCCCATTGGATCACGAGCATCAAGGACTTCTATTACTACATCAGATGCATCAATAACCTGAAAAAAAAAAAAAAAAAAGCAAATCAGACTGAAGATGATCAAATGAAAGTAATTAATGTTCTACAGTGAAGCATGCTGGGAAGTTTTACCTTATTTAATTCAGAGCAAAAATACTGTTTTGAGTTCTTGTCTGGGGCAGACGGTTTCTCTTGCAGTTTTACAACATCATCCTATAGAAACAAGACCACCCCCCCAAAAATTAAAAAGTCAGACAGCAGAAGAGTGATACAATTTTGAACTGATTATTTTAGTGTTTGCCTTTTACCTGCCGAGGCTTCTTGGCCTTGGGTTCTGTTTCTTTACTTGTGACCTCCTTCTCCTTTTTCCTCTTTTGGGCTCGCTCCAATATTTTAGCCTGTCTCTTTTTCTCCTTTTCTTCTTCAATCTGTGAGACAAAATATATGCCACGAGTATAACAGCTGTATATCAGACATGCACAGGGACACTTAAAGACATTGTACAGTCCCGTTTCCCTAAAACAACTGAAAAGTGACACTGCAGGTATAAAAGATAGCGTTAGTAGTCGTGACAACGCGAATTAGAAGAGTACCGATGCCAACCTGTAGCCTCCTCTGCTCTGCCTCGCGGAGGACCTCCTCTTTGAAGGGAGCGCTGCTGGGCACGCCGGGATCCTTCTTCACTCGTTTGCTAACTCCTTTCTTCTTTGCCTCTTTTCGTAGCTTTCTAGTGTGGTCCCGGACCTAAACACGTAACATAAAAATGTAATTCATTTTCTTATAGACATTACAATTTGTCTTAACGAGTTCAAATTTCGAGTAACGTTAACTTTAGCAGTCGCATCTCGCTCACACAGGCCTCATCATGCTAAAGTCAAACTACGGTCTTTAGTAATGGGTGATAGAGTCAGACACTTACCTTTTTCTGTATTTTATAGCGTTTGGAACATGTAACCCGCTTACTTGCTTTCTTTAACTCTAAAGACAAAATATAAAAGTAACGTTAAAACATGTTGACAATGGTTGAATAGTTTGCTAAAAACGAAGCTAAAGCAGACTGAATAACGGTGGCTGTTAGCGATTAGTTAATTATTTTTCTGCCTAGGTTTATTAACCGAACATTAAAGCTTTAAACATTTGGTTATTTATGAGCTCACTATATTAATGTAACTAACGTCCCTATTAACGCTTGCTTACTTACTTGGTCGTTTCATCGTGGAGCTATGGTCGAACCTGCCAATGTGACTGCACAGCAATCCTCTCGCACGTGGAGGAGTGAGCAAGTCTGAGGACTCGTCATTTCCGCCTTTGTCAGCGCAAGTTTCGCCCCCTGCCGAGCTGGAGTGCTTTATTTATTTTTCACATGTGGCCCTAATCTTCGGTGATTTTTTTTTTCTTTTCTTTTTTAACTTAACATTCAATCAAGTGCAAGGAAGTTATTCCTCCAGGTCAAGTCATCCTTAACACTAAATAATTAATTGGTAATAAAATAATGTAAAAAAGTAATTTGACTAAATCCTAACTTGTTAGGATGTAAAATACAAAAAACAAATACATTTAATTTTTGCAAGCCTACATTATTTTGCATTTTTACATTTTCATTACAATATTTTAATACTAAGTATCTGATACAGTAAGTAGATATTCATACCATGATATATTATATATAATCCACAGAATGTATACACACACAGTATAGAATAGTGGTTCCCAAACATTTTCATGTGACCCCTAAACTGACATAAATTAGACCATGGTGGCCCCCCATTTGTCCCAGGGTCCCTCATCTGATAATATCTTTGCTTTCAGCTGCATTACTACAAAAAGTGTATGAAACCTATGACCAAAATAACTGTAATCCTGTCATTGTGTTACTTATGGTTGGAATTATAGTGAACATGGAATTATAGAGAACATTTAGTGAAATTATTCCCTGTTTTGCCCCCTGGACCCCTGGAACACCCTCAAGGAGCCCACTTTGGGAACCACTGTAATAGACTATGTGTGTGTATGCCCCACTCTGTTGTTTATATTTTGGACTAGATGGTCCATTTTCAACACAAAGATGCAGAATGCCTTGGCTTCATGCAATAATGTCAAAGCTGGCAGTGGGTGCTTATATTAGGATGATAACCTTCAAAAAGGAGAACCATTGATAAGATTATTAGAGGCCCGTTGAGGCTGTCAGGAAATATTTAGGAAACAGCTAGCATTTAAATTGTAGGCTATGTGCTCAGCATCAGTGGTTTATTCCCCAAAAGTGTAACCATGAAACCACAGGATATTCTGATTGATGTGTTAAACTTCTATTTGTAGCCATATGGCAAACAATATAAAAGTTGTCATAAACAGGTCATAGATTAGCACTTTCACAACATAAGGGTATGCTGTTTTACAACGGTGATATGCTATAGTATCAGGTGTTGTTGCACAATAACCTAACTGGCTCACTGCTCTTTGAATGAATCAGTGGGGTCACAGAAGATATTGGGGGACGATGTAGAAGGAGAAGGCAAAGAAGAAGACATAACTACGGGTCACGTGATTGGGTCGAGCATCTTTTTGGTCCATTTTGGATGATAGCAGAAGCTCCGTGCAACTCAAGAAAATGACCAAACTGCAGTTTTTAAACGTATTTTTGACTGAGCGTCTCATGCTTGCTGCTCAGGAGATCTACAAATCTGTCGAGGACACGATGTTGGAGTTCCAGGAGGAGATAGCGATCAGGGAGCGGGAGAACGACCATTTGAGACGGAGGCTGCGAGACGCTGGAATTGAAATATGGCCAGGTTAGCTCCGCTGAAAGCTAGCGGTGCAGCTGCAACCCTTTATGTCCTATCTGCCTAGTCTGTAGGGTGGTATTATGTAGTGGAATGGGAATGACTGCGTACAGGACGAATGTTATAATGCAATAATTAGTCTCAGAATGATGTTGTGTCGCTTCCAAACAAGTTAACGTTAGCTGGTAGCGAGCTAGTTGACTTTAACTGCTGTTGTTGTGAAGTGGCTAGCGCGTTAGCAACCTTTGTTCGTTAGCAAACCAGCTAGGTTAGCCGACTAGCCTACACCCGCGTTAGCATTTAGCTGTGCCTGTGTACAAGCTAGTGTGTATTTTGACATAGTCAAGGAACTAATTCACAATGTATTTGACAGGAACAGATACCAGTGAACACTGCGAAAAATAATTCACACTATTCACTTGTTGTGTCCTTGTGTTTGTGTTTGTTTATTTCAATTTTAAAACTCCATATCCACATAGAGTAGACCCATGCTGCTGCTTCAGTGTTGCCAAATGTGCCATTATTATTACTTTTGTAAATACGCCATACACGCAGTCTTTTTCTCTTGTGCATTGTTAAATATCACAGTTACACTCACTGTGACGTGTAGTACAGCTATACCCCTTGAAAGTTCAAGGGAGTGCATGCTTTGTGTAGGCATCACATACAGTATTATTATTGACTATTAAACGTACTTAAGATGTCCCCTGATATTTGATTGATTACTTGGGGCCAATATTTTGTAGCTAAATTGATAATGAAACAAGGTGTGTCAGGATTTGGGTAAATTACCACTTCTGCTACACAGTTTTCTTGGGGGAAACACTTCTTTGTATATTTCTACCCAAATCATTCTGTTAAAGTTCAAGTTAACAGGATAGCGAGTTCAGCTCGTCGTGTTTTTGGTGGAAAAGTTGTCTGGTATAAGGGTGTTTTACAAAAGAATGCTGCTGAAACTATTCCACATCAGGTGGTCTATTATGTTGAGAAAGTCCATTTTGATATTTCAATACATTGGTCAGGCTCTACAGTGAAGTAAATGTTTTTCATCTTAGCCCCTTCCTCCTCTTGTTTTCAGATCGTCCATCCATGGCGCTGTTGGATGAGGAGGATGGTGAGCATCCACGGCGTGAGTGGAGTCCCAGCATGGGGCATGAAGAGCGGATCCCTATTCAGATTAAGGATAAAAGAGATCTCCGGGCCAACCAAGGAGACGATCAGCTTCGTGGCCATGGCTCTTGCAGCACACCAGAAAACATGTTTACTCCCCCGCGTGTTGGAAATAAATATCCCCAGGATGGCCCGCACACATCCAACCTCCCTCAGAGTCAAGGTGTGGAGAACAGGGAGAGGGATCCTACATCTCGAGGCTCCTCGAGGCATGTGAAGGTAGAGAGTGGAGGAGGCCACAGAGGCTCTACTTCCTCCAACAGCAGCGCCCAGCCACTCGCACCAGTCAACCCAAACTGCTCAAATGAGAACAACATTGACATTGGGGTGGAGAATGGAGGGCAGATGGTTGGTGCTAAAGGAAATGGAAATGGAGCTAACAGAGGACAGGCCTCTCAAATGCGCAACCAAGGAGCCAATACTGTGGACTGCCCTCATCAAAAATCCCCCCTACAAGGCCACATGGCTTCATTTTCCTGCAAGGTTTGTGGTGAGGCATTTAGTCATGTTGGCCACCTTCATGTGCATGTACAAGTGCACACTCGAGAAAAACCTTACCGTTGTGGAGTGTGCGGGAAATGCTGCAGCTCCTCTGGCAGACTCCAGGAGCACCAGCGTAGCCACACCGGAGAAAAACCATTTCGTTGCCAGATTTGTGGAAAGGGCTTCACACAGATGGCTCATTTGAAGGTACACATGAGGATCCATACTGGAGAAAAGCCATACAGTTGCCCTGTGTGTGGCAAATGCTTCAGCCGTTCTGACAAAATCAAAAGGCATCTCCAGACCCATAGCCGCGAGGGAACATATTTCTCAGGGCAATGATGCAAGTGTGTTGTTAAACAACCCAGTTTGTGAATCCTTGATAAGGGAAGCTTTCCTACAAAAAGCTAAAATCGCTGCCATTCAAATGAGGCTTTTCTTTCTTCCAACTTTTTCAAGAACTAGGGATTCAGCAAGTCTTAGAGAACGTTTATCTAACCTGACATTTCTCCACGCCATAGTCTCTCAATAGATTTTGTATTAGCCAGTTTAGTATGCCATTTACTTAATTTTGTACTTGTCACAGAGTATTAAAACTCCAAGACACAATCTGAGTTATTAGCTAGCCTTTATGAATTATCTAGCCTTTCCTAAATCATAATTAGCATGATGAAGTCTTCCACACATGCCTTGAAACTGAGATGCATAACAAAATTCAACAATGTTCAACACAGTCACAGCTTTTTATCAACCAGTCACTTCAAATCCATAAAGTTTACACTTTGGTTCAAAATCTGCAGACTTGACATATATTTTGTAGTCATTATTTTAGGACCTAAAATTAAGAGTCAGTGCATGAAATTATCTCTTACTTGGAGAATTGATGGCCTGACCAATGAAGCCTGCGTGTTATCTGTCTAACACTGCCAGTAGTTTTTCATGTAGCAATTAAACAATGATTGATAAATGAATTTAGGTGAACAAAAAGCCACTAAAGTGCGCCTGTAAACGGTGGACTTGACTGACTTACAAGGAGAAGTCTAACCTGGCACTTATCTCCATTTTTATCTTTATTTTAACATCCTTTTTTTTTCTGAGTGATGTTAAATTGCTACAGAGCTAAATACTGCCATCTCACATCACCAGTGCTTCATGTTGTACACTTGAAAATGGATCAATCTATTGTGAGACTGCTCCACTATTTTGTGAAATAATGTGATATTCTGTAAAATACCACTAGTCTTGATCTACCGTTCTTTTTTTAATTTTGTGTCTGTTTTAATGACATGCACAATGGCATCTTTCTAAGACGGTGCAGAAATTCACTCTATAATAGGGCCGTACAGTATTGGATGAACCTATCTCTGTTTTTTCAGGGGTTTCACTCTGCAAGGATTTATGTTCATCTGTGTTTCCACCACAGTAGTTATTCACATGTGACACATTTTTGGGAGTGGCCTCAGTTGTGGTTGTGGATTTTCAGAGGTGATGTTTGGTGTATCATAGAATCAGGTACTTCCTCTGCCCATCTTAGACTGACCCCCTGCACAGTAGACCCTACTGTCAGCTTTCTCCTCTCAGGACTAATGCTGCATTCATAACGTGAGGACTAATATCTGACTTGAAAAGGCTATTATAAAAGTCAGAAACTCAGGGTTTGTGAGTTTTCTCATGGAATTTGTCTCTGCTTGTTTGCAGAAATAAACATGTAACGTAACAATTTCAACAAAATCGGAACATCCTGCAAGAAGACCAACTAAGAAAAAAAAATGATACCTTCAGAGTGTGTCAGAGCTCAGTTGGTGCTCTGGGATGCTCACCAGTGAACCCTTCATGCACAATGAATGCAGCATGAGACAACTATGGCATGTCCTCACAGCTGACCAGCAGCCCTTCACTCACAGTCTTCTCTGGGACACATTTGCTCCCCTGCACACACTCCAATGTACAGTGTTGTATCATGATGTATTAAATGGTATTTTTTAATAAAGTAGTAATTGAATATTCATTGTAAATGTCTTGTAGTCTATGCAAACTTCAGAATTCAACATGGCATGGTGCTTATGATCAGTGCTACCTACCTACATCCAGGTACAGAGGCTAACATCCTGTCTCTTCTGAGACAGGTCTTTGTATACAGACTTGACTGGTTATCTTGTCATTTTTGGAAAAGCTCAGGCATTACTAATAACATTAAGGATGACTCTGTCAGTATTCAAGTTCCCCAGCAAATCGTTTTCAGTGAGCCAGCATGCATTAAGGCCCTGTAATTTAAACTTCTAAATTAAGGAACTTTAAATATTTATCACTTAATTATTTTAGAGAAATGTATATTGTTGTTTTTTTCTTCCTAGTTGACATCCTGACGTGCCACAGTGGGAAAAGCACAAGTGTAAAAAATCTAATGAGCTATGTTATGTGCATGCCGGCTCACTGTTAAGGCTTTACTGCAACGCATGAATAACAGAGCCATCTTTTAGTATTAGTAACACCTTCACTTTACCAAATATGACAAGTCAAAATGAATGAGGTAAAAAAAAGCCCCTTGGACAACACACATATTTTTACTTCAAGTATTTCAATTTTAACTCTAAATCCTACTGCTGTGCTTTAAAAAAAAGAAGCAATTATATTTAAACCACGTTAAAATCCTCAAACCCATCATGTGCCCACAGCCAGTAAATAAGTTGATACCATATGTTCAAAAAAAGATTAATTCATCTGCAAGGCCTCCACAAGTGTTTGTGGTAACATAAATACGACACCTGGTGGGGTACTTTCCATTACAATGTTTTTCGGACGTAGACTTAGACTTTTCTTTATCAATCTTTTTGGGATGACTCTCGCAAAGAAATTGAATTTCCAGCAGCAGATTTCAGTTTAAGAAACACTTGAATAGAAAATAAAGAGATATAAAAAAAATACAATATAGAAATAAATAACAAACTTTTAGCTTTAATAAAAGACCTTTAGCATAAATTATAAATTAACAGTTAAGAGCAGTTAGAATGTCCAGGTATGTATCTAAGTAGATTATTAACTACTTAATTGCACAATGAAAAAGTGGCTCCTTCCCTTCCTTCCTGTTCCATGGCATGAGAGACAAAGGAGTTAATGCGGGAACTTGACAATATTTTTTTTTTAAATTGCCATCTGCCTGGACACATTTTCTAGATAACAAAAAAGTTTTTGGAGTTATTGGTTAATGCAATGTTTGGCTCTCAAACTACATGTTTAACTCAATTGAAAAACACATACAGTATAGATTATTAAATGAACAACTGGAAACTGGAATTTGCCTTTGCCGTCATAAGATCATATAGACTTGTAAGTTCTACAAATTGTGAATTGACTGACAGTGCTAATACCAACATACCTGGTTGTAGACAACCTTGTGCTGAACCATGCGTTTACACATGACAGCCTCAACGCTTCATTTCTTTGAAGAGAGTACACCAGTAAGAGAGAATCACTGAAAGCCCTAACAAGCTTTACGCATCAGTTAATCATCCTGAACAACTACAATATGTTTCCAATAACATCTTCATGATGTGAGGGAATACTCAGTCCTGTGATATTTATCACGGTCATATAACAACGTAAATGGTGAACATTGCAGGAAGAGCCAGGAGGTCCGGAGCTATAAAGCCAAGAGACTGAGGGAGATGCCGTTAATATAAAATGTCGGTATCTGCCAAACAGAAGTTATTTAGATAAACCTCCCTTCAATGCGATCAGTAAGACACTCACACCTATTTTTTAAATTTTTTAAATTTTAATTTACTAAAATGATAGTCCCAATGTAACAGGAAATCCAATCAGAAACCTGTAGCATGAGCAGCCATCAAAGTCAGATGATGACACGTGTCCCCAACTCTGCAAACTGCAAACAAAGATACATAAAATACATTACTCCTAATACAAAACATGTAGCATCTTATCTTTTAAAACAAGTTTGCACACCTCAGCATTTTCTGCACCTCGAGAACTTACAGTTACGTAACTCAAATCAGCGATGGGTTGATTTTCTTTTGGTCTTTTAGGACCAAAACACACAATTCACACTCAGCTTTTTCTGAATGCTTTTCAGAGGGTTAATTATAAACTGCACGAAATTGATTCCTACAATGTGTGATTAACTTTTCAGTTTTTCTTACCCTGGCATTTAGCCAAGCAGGTAGTTTTGGCTTCATTTGACCTAACCTTTGAAATAAACGTTACATCTCTGATATGTCGGCAATCCATAAAAGTCCACTCAAAAAGTCATTGAAGCCTAATGTCAGACCATTTTTCATAAAAACCATTTCTAGGAGCATACGGTGGTTTCCCTCCATACCAACTTTACATAAAAAGGACATTTTGAGCAATCAACGTGCCCTCTATATCCAAAAATGAAAAAGAGCTACAGAGGTTTCAAAGTCTGACAGCTGGGGAGTAAGCGAGTGGTGTGATGAGACTTCTACAGGGATCTCATTCAAACTTTGATGGATCTCCAGCTTAAGCATTCAATGCAGATGCCAGTTCATAACCCATGAGGATGGTATGAATGTTAAGTTTTATAAATAGGATTTATGGTCAGTCGCTGCAGGTAGGTTAGAAGCAGAGGGCACTGGAGATGGATTTTAGATCTCTGACCGGAGACGAATATATTTCAGCCTTAGAACAGTAATTTACAAGTAATGGTTTCTCATCTGTAACACATTAATCAAAGGGTTAGGACAGAAAGGAACAGAAGAAAGGAATGTGTGTGTCTGATAATGTATGTATGGACATTAGACAACACATACTGTACCTGATGTGAAGTGTAGGGCATGTTGTGTGTGCATTTGGGGTTTTACTTGAGTACGTGAGTGGTACTCTGTCTTTTCCACTTTAGCTGTGTACAGATTATACAAAAAAGAAATAATCAGTGAGCTTTAGAGGTGATTCTAGATTCATTTTGTTACATTTCAACATGGCCATGCCAGCTGTTTCCACCCCGTTTCCAGTCAAAGTTAGAGGTGTCTGGTGGAGTTTTTTTGGAAACAAACAAAAGCTATACTTATGTTCAGTGTCCCTCATCAATGAGGTTGAACAAATGTGATTTATGTGTTTTCTTCCTTGTGAAACATTTGGAGTATCTTATTTTAGTGAATAAGTGTCTTTTTCAAAATGTTGAACTATTCCTTTAAACTGGCAAAAAGCAGAACTTCAAGAAAGTACAACAGTTAAAGTGTTCATATGCTTTTTGGCTTTTTACCTTTCCTTTCTTGTGTCATATATCTTTTTGTGCATGTTAAAGGTTTACAACGTGAAAAAGCCCAAAGTCTACCCAAAAGGGACTTATCATCTCCAATAGAAAACACCGTTCACAAAATGCTCCAAACAGCTCTGTTGGGGTGACGCCTTTACTTCCGTGACAAACGTACATCAATTTGTAACATCGCTCTAATGCTCCTCTACTGCTAGTGTGACACTTCTTCATACTCTGCTTCTTAAGGGCTAGTTGTCCTCACCTAGGTACTGCCAGACCAGTCTCATGGCAGTTTGTGATTTTGGTGGTGAGCACGAATTTTAAACTAATGTATTTCAAGTGGAAGCATTTTTCGTCATAACAGCACGGTTACAGTAGCGAGTAGTATTGAAAAGCCATTGGTTTGGATGGTGGATAGGTCAGACAATTAAAGACTTTCACCCCGAAGACCGGGGATTGCATCCCGCGTGTGGCAGTTCCTTTCCGTGTCCTGTTGTTGTCACTGTTTCCCTGTTGTTGCGTTCCCCAGAGACCACGGATCGTGTCCCGGCAGCCATTTTTATCAACGTCTACCACCGTCTCCCTGTTGTTAGCTGACATTAGCTTCTCTGGAGTGCCAGATCTCGCAAGAGAGTTTGGTCATGAGACAGGAACAGGTCTCAAACAAAGTTAATTTTCTCCTGATGTTTCCGTCAGAAACTCGTTGTATCCTGGAGATATATGGCTTGTGAAAAATAGGTCCAATATTTACTTTGATGACTATGGGATGAAAGAATCGCCCATAATCTCTAATCTCTATCTCACTTCTCTTTTTGGGATCAATGCGTTAAAAACCTGCCGCTAGTCTCCTAAAGACATTTTTCTTTAAATACTTGCTGTCTTATTTTTTTATTTTAATTTTTTAGATTTATTTATTTAGATTTATTGCTGCTTGTAACAGAGTAATTTCCCAATTTGGGATTAATAAAGTCCCTCTATCTATCTAACTAGCTTTACCTTAAACAAACACCACTAATCCTTTATTTCCATGTCTTCTACACGAATCATCAGTGAGCATGCTAACTTTATACCTACAGCTTTAGCCTCAGTCTAGCATTGTATCATGTGGCCATCATATTACATGTAAGACTTTCGACAGATTTTGTTGAATTAAATATTAAAAAGATAGGATATTGAGCCAACTCCCAAAGTTTTAGAGCCTGGATTAGTTTACAATATCTAGATCCAGGTCATAAAAATATGCTAGCAATAGACAGTTGTCATTTCAGCTGACCATGTGAGGTTCTGCTGGCTGAAGTTACGACTGTCTGTTGCTGGCATATTTTTATGACCTAGAAATAAGAAGCCTGTTCTTTTTCTCTTCCATGCAAAATAGCATAGGCAAGACCCATTTTTTCGAAAATTAGACTGCTGCCAACTTCAAATGGTAAATCCACCCCTGTAAACTGCATGTGCCTTGTGAGAATGGAAAGCTTAACAGAAGGCAGGGCTTGTCATTTTTGCTTCAAATGTCAGCATTTACTTATTGCTCCATGGAAACTATTACCAGCACCTATTATAGTGCTTGTCTAGATTTGGTCTGGTAAGGCACTGGACATCCTTTATCAAGCATTTATTTCTGGTCATTGCTTTTCCCCACAATATTGAATTTGGCTTCAGCCACATTGTTTGGTTTAAGATGGTTATCAGTTTCAGTCACAACAAGTAATTTATGGGTAAGTAATGCAACTTTAAAACACATACTGTATTGTGAAACTTGCCAAAGTAATTAAAATAACTTTTATACATAAGGTTATCTTTCCTTTGAGAAATTGCTACCAGGTTATTCTAAGGTTACTGCAGACTTTTAGTTTGACTACTATGTTATGATAACAGTATAAAAGAGTGAAAAGAAGCAAGAGAGACTAAATGAGAGGAGGAGTGAGTCTTGGTTGACTGGGCACTGAGTTTAGTGGGCCTCATTAGAGATGAATCTTCATAAAAGAGGATACTCGCTAACAACCCTGGTGCTTTGACCCCAGTGGGGCGACAGGGGCAATGGGTTCTAGAGAGGACAGGCTTGGATGAATAGGCTACATCAGGATTAGGGGTGCACCACTTGGGTCCCTGAGTCTCCTCTGTTGTTTTTGCTACTAGAAATCTTGTATCCTTATGAAAGAATTACCCCGAAAATCAATAACGTTAAAAGACTTGCCCATTAAACAGATTGACCCAGCTCCAGGATGACATAAAGGACTTTAGGCACAAAATGTGATTTATGGAATTGATTTACTGCACTCTTTCTCCGGCATCCTGCCAAAAGCTGGACTGATGATTATAAGACAATAAAATATAATACTTTCCAGCCAAAAAGACACATCCATCCGGTACATGAAGTCTTTTCATTACTTTTCCCACCAAAATTGTAAACATAAGTGAAATTAAGGGGGTCAGCTAATTTAAATCTGGGAAATACCTGTCTTTCAGAAGATATAAGCTCATCTATCTTTTCAGATATGTAACAGCTCATCCTCCAATTCCAAACAGACTTTCTGAACCATTTCCTTAGACATCCTTAGACTGCGGCTTCTGCTTATTATTACTTCATGTAGTCATGAGGGAGGGTTCATGCAAGTCGTACATCTGTGGAGTATGAAATGCAGTAAAAGGCAGTTCACGAAACTACTTAATAAGACAATTAGATCAAGCTCTTAAAAAGCATCATCAAAGCCCTCCCTCTTACACTCTCCATCAGAACAACCATTTCTATGTAGTTTCAAGGTGTGCTCCATCCTTTCCTGCTGCTAAAATGCCTTACGCTGTGGAGAGAGGTTTTGAAATTGTAAATCCCAAGTTTTAAGGGACCTTGGTTCAGTACAGAATCCACACATCCTGTGTGGATGTAATTCAGTGGGTTCATGCTGTGTGAATCCAGTCTCAAGTTTCTTTTCTTTCTGCTTAATGGCTAAAACTTTGTTACGTGCCGTAGTGTTTGGTTTCTGCGTTGCTGTTATTTCTTGTGCGTATTCCCCTCCAGATGTGCACCTGAGCGTTTGACGTCACTCTCGTGTTTGAGGCTGCTCAGCATTAAAAAGGGGAGGCGTTAATAAGTACTTGTGCTGAGCCGGTGACAGGGGTCAGGGCTTTCGTGGAAGCCAGAGTTGAGCCAGTGAGCAGTTTGCCCAACGGCTGTGTGAAGCAATACTGTGATTGTGAAACTTCTTCTTTTTGTGTTGCATCTTTGTTTAAAGAGTTAGCTGGTCACTTTCACTTTTTGTGCTAAGTACCTATCTTCTGTTGAAGACTGCTTTAAGTTGTTTTGCTAAGTTCAACAAATGATTAGTTTTTTTGTTTAACTGTTTCTGCCTTTCCCTTGGTGTCCCCGCAAGTTTATATAATCATTAGCATCATCGGCCCATAGACATGATAAGGACACAACGTTTTGCATTATGTTACCCTTATATTCCATATATGGGGTCTATTTTGGGCAGAGCTGGTTTATGATTGAAAGTTGTGATTCATGGTATCTTGTATTAAATTTATTTTTAGTTCAGTTGGTGAAGGTAAACACTGGAGGAGACTCATCTGATGTCATAATGATAGCAGCTTTCAGCGGCTTTATAGTGAAAAAACGTTACAGCTGTCAAAGCATGTTACAATATATAATTTGGAACATTTCAAAACTAGCATTTTTTTTTTTTAATCAAGAACACACATTGAAAACACGAACAGCTTACAAAGTAAAAACATCTCGTCGACAGAGTCAGTTTGGTCGCATCCGTACAAATATCCCTCGGCGTATCCTCAGAGGTAATTCTACATTTAGTTCAGTCAGTCACTCAGGTTTATCAAAATGTCAGAATAAAACACAAGAGCGAGCTTAAGCAGAAGCACGGAGGCCTTTGAGTCTGTGGGCGCCTTGGCTCGGTTCCTCGGAGAGAAGCAGTCAGTCATGGTGGTGTGTTTCTGCATGAATGGTCAGACTGATCTTTGAGGCAGTTATGTATCAAACAAATGTCAGAGCACCGACCACCACATTTACAGCAATAACTCTGCTGGAGCCCACAGCTGTCAAAACGGACCCAATTTCAGCACTCTCTTTCCTCTGAATAACATCACACTTCTCTTTCATGTGTTTCAAATTCCACTGCTGGTTAAATGCACTGCTCTTGGGGTACACAATATGTAAAGTGAAGAAGTGCTTACCGTTTCCTTTTGATTTATGAGCATTTTTTGACTTTGAACAGTCTCATGTCTGAAATGAGCTTTTTTTGTGTAGTGTATAGATAAACAAAGACATGATTTATTATTTTTTCCTTGCTTTTATCAACTGTTTCAAATCTAAAGGTCACCTAGATTGATGTTACATGCACTTTTCCCTCTTCATGTCCACATTTTCCACACTTGCAATCTATGACCAACGTGCTGTCTGAAACCCTGCAGTGCTGAAATTTGTCGCTGCAAAAGTGTTAGACACAATGACCTACCTGGGGAGAGAAGGAAACAGTCAATTTGAAGACATTTAGTGTCATAACATGTTAACCAGTAAAATGCAGCAAATATCACTTATGGAAATCTGCTTCCCCAGTATCCAAAACATTCAGCAGGGACAACAAACACTAACCCCCCATGGCTGCATACAGATCAGAATAAAGCAGACATGGAGCATTCTGATGGTTTGACACAACATAACAATCATAACACAATGAGAGCAAAATGACATTCACAGTAGAATCAAAGCTGTTAAAAGCTTAATATCTCTCAAGTCTGCATGCTAAATATGATGTTATAGCCAGGAGGAGACATTTAGCTTAGCTTAGTTTAGCTTAGCATAGTTTATCCTAAAGACTAGCCTGGCTGTAAGTAAAAAAAAAAATCAACCTACCTACAGTTGTCATTTACACACTTCAGCTTTTGTATGAAATAAATAGATGTGATTTAATGTTAATTAGTGAGGTTTACAGGTAAGTGGATTTTGTTACCTTTATACAGAGCCAAGCTCACCGTCTCCACCTGTTGTTCGCCAGTGTTTATGCTAAGCTAAGCTAGCTGTCTACTGTCTGTAATTCCATATTTAGCGTTCACACGCAAGCACCACAACTTCTTAACCCCGAATTGTAGTGGTAGCACCTAATGTGTTAAAATGTTGTGCTGGTACCAGAGAAACAGTAGCCTACCATTGGAAAGTCAATTAGGATCCTTTATACTGGACAGCCCTTTCATAAAGTCTGCGTTGGGAACAAACACAGGACTTTTACCTTCTGATGTGAGTCACTGACACCACGTAAACCCCTCCAGAAGTAGCAAAGCGTTGCACTCCCCCAGGGTGGTTAGTCCCCCACTCACGTTGAAGGCAATACGTAGGCAAAAGGAAGCAAAGGGATTTTTTTTTGTTGGCGGCTGGGCTTAACTTTAGCGGTGGTCTTTGGGGTTTTAACAAGCCAGGATAGTTTAGTGTGTTTGTTACACAACGTTGACTCAACATACCTAACTTACATCACATGGCCTACGTAACACGTAAAAAACATATTTTTGTCTTTAACAGTAAATCAACGCTAAAGACTTTAGTGCTGCCTTTTTAAAATAATTGTGACCCTTATTCTTACTTTAAACTGTCTTATTCGATTTTAGCTGTTTTTATATTCTCATTGACACATGTTTTAATTATTTTTAATTGCACTTTCAACTGCCTTGTTGCTGAGGTGTGCTAATGTATATAAATAGCTGCCTTGCTTGTCTTAGTAGTTTTTTTCAACCAAACTTTATTTGTTTCTGTGGTGAAAGTCTCACTGCTGATACAGTGTTTTGAAGTTACGGTCATTTCACAGATGTATCAATATTTTCATCTAAACTCTCCTCAAGAAAGTTAATCAGTGCATTTCACTAATGTTTAACATCAATTGAGAACAGATTTTTTTGCTAGAAGACATTCTGGCAGCAACATGTCAAATAGCTAAAAACATACTTATATTATGAGCTCTAGGCCTGAGCAAAGACCTCAGAAAGTGACATTTAGGTGTAGCCTTTGAAGTATAAAAATAACAGCAGGAGTTTAGGTTCATACAAAAGTAACGGTATGCTATCAGCAAAGCCCCCTTTAGTAAATGACACTTTAATCTCGAGAGGATACACTTTCTCTGTGTGATTTGACAACTTTAACAGTTTCACATTTAAGGCTGCATCAACCTAATTTAAAATTTGCAACACTTTAATAGAGTAATTAATTGCTTTTGTCAGATGTGTAAATTCACAAAGTGTTGATTCTGTTGGCATTTGGACCCGAAAGTAATGGATTAAAAATAATAAATGATATCCACATAAATAATGCATACATAACACACAGAGGTCGTTCTAACATTTCCGTCAAGAAAGACACTGTTTTGTTCCAGCGCTGCGGTGTATAGCATGACAATGAGCTTCAGTTCTCTGCCTGTCTGAGTCGATACAGGAGCCAGAGGAAAAGAAATAGATGTAAGAAGCAGGGAGCTGTAAAATAGAGGGAGGGGGGTTCAGATGAGAGACTAAAAGGTAAATCAGGAGTGAAAGCCCAGAGGGAGTACAGGTAAAGAAAGGAACTCTAACAAGTAAACATGTTTGTTTACCCCCCATCTGATTTTTATTAATCTTAATCTAAAATCTTGATTGTTTAATGTTTTTTTTTATTATGTGTATTCTGAGCAACAGAGAGGATAAACAGATGAAAGAGATTACTAAAATAAAGGAAGATATTCTCTATGTGTGGTGACAAGGTAAACTGATTAAGAAACGCCATCTACCATGATGCTTTTACTTCATCAGCGTACTGTCTACATTGCTCCCCTCATAATTACTATGGCCACTGGAGGTCGCAGCCACTATATCCTTAAATCTGAGTCGTAATTGCAGCTTAAAAAAATGATTATGTAGGCTTTTTGGGGGGAGGACAGTCTCAAAATGTTCATGGGAGTTGTAGTTTTTGAATTGTAATAAATAATTTGTTGTTTAGCTATAATTAAAACTCAGCAGGGGCGGTATTGCATTGACTTTACCGCACCTTTGTGACAACTACTCTACTGGTCAATTTGCGTTCTTACCCACACCAATGGTTATGATGTCTAGGTCCTGAAAGGAATGAAAGAAGTAGATTGAGGGTAAAAGTGTCCGAAATGGGTTTTCTCAGGAGGGTGGCTGGTGTCTCCTTTACAGATAGGGTGAGAAGCTAAGTCATCCGTGAGGAACTCGGAGTACACCCGCCGCTCCTTAGTGTCGAAAGGAGCCAGTTGAGGTGTTACGGGTATCTAGTAAGGATGCCCCTAGGGCGCCTCCCTAAGGAAGGTGTTCCAGGCAAGTCCAGCTGGAGGCCTTGGGGGAAGACCGAGGACTAGGTGGAGGACTAGATAGCCACTATGGCCTAGGAATGCCTTGGGATCCCCCAGTCTGGGCTGGTTAATGTGGCTCAGGAAAGGAAGGTTTGGGGTCCCTTGCTGGAGCTGACTCAAGCGGTCAAATGTGAGTATGAGTGAAAAGTTTCCACCTCTAATAGCAACTGTTATCATACTGCTAATTTGTTAGAAAATGGAAAGTAGGGCACAGGAGACCAATGAGAGAAATACTGAATGGCACATTGCATTGCATTGCAGAAGCCAGTGGAACAGAGGTTATAGCCTGGATGTGACGTCCGGCTGACTATTGGTGAGCTTTAGAGGTGTTGGTAGGCAGATTTTGTTACCTTAGAACAAAGCTAGGCTAGCTGTTTCCAGTCGTTGTGCTAAGCTAACGCTCTCCTGACTCCAGCTTCGTAGTTCCCAAAATGTCGGACTATTCTTTTAAAGTCAAACTACACAGCCTCACACACAAAAACATTTGCATCAGGTTTCCTGTATCTTTGTATCTTTCTTTGTATCACTTTGCCAGCATGACCCGCTTAAAATTAAAATAAAGTTTGTGTTCATGACAACTTGTAACACTACTGGTATGTTTGGTTCTAAAAATGTCTTTTCCTCACAAACTGAGCTGTCTGTGAGAAAGAGGGAAGAGAAACAATCCAAACCAGTAGAAGGTTTGGATGGGAGCCTTTACAATGAACAAAGTGAATGCTGTGTCCTAAAAATGCACAACGAATTGAGTTTGAAAAAAAAATGTATTCCATCCGGCAATATCTTTAAGAGGGCAATGTAATGCAGAAGGCTTTTTGGTAGGATCCAATTCATTTATATTCTGGCAGCCCTCAGCAGATTCATTTAGACAATGCTGTGCACAGACTGACCTTGTGAGGTGTGATTGAGTAGAGACATTGTAATGCAGAGCAAGATTTTGTTTGCGCTACATCTTGATTAGCATACATTTCTGATTAAAATGGAAAGTTGGTGCAGTTTAAGCAACAAAAAAGCATATAATTGTCTCTGTGAATCAGAAGCTTCTTGTTGTCAAGCTACAATTGATGTATCAGGAAAACTTTTTTTCGTGTTTTTCTTCCCTTCTTGAGACACATAGATAGATAGATAGATAGATAGATAGATAGATAGATAGATAGATAGATAGAAAGATAGACAGATAGATAGATAGATAGATAGATAGATAGATAGATAGATAGATAGATAGATAGATAGATAGATAGATAGATATTTTATTCATCCCAAAGGAAATTTTAGGCATCCAGTAGCAAAACAACCATAACACAACAAAAACATATACACACATAAAGTATATCACTTATACATAAGAATAAAAAAATTAAAATCACTCACAGAAATGCAAACCATGATAAGGTAAGGTACTATGGTAGCCTGTGTGCAATGGTGATGGTGCAAAAGTGAACAGTGCAGTAGACCATAATTAAATATTAATCATGACTACAAAATATAAACATTACAACCAATAAACTGACTGATTGAATTAGAACGAGAACAATATATAACAGTGAATGAGTTATTAGATGTAGTTAGATGTAAGACGTAGACCGTCTCTGGCCACAAATTACTCTTCAATCAATTTGTCTCTCAGACGATTTTACAAGTTGTCAACAACATCAAACAGTCACGCTTGCAGTCTCAGTAATCATGTCTGTTGTCAGGCAAAGTTACAATGTTAGTCATATCCTTCCTTTAATAGACCTGTTTCAACTTCAAGAAAAAAATTGCTTTTATTTCATAGAGGGAGAGAGATTTGACACAAAGACCAAAGGTTGCTGCAGGATTTTCACGCTAAGCCAGGAGGCAATATGTTGGTGTGGCAGCAGGGCAATGAAGGTGGGGAGAGGGAACAAATTTGTGATTTGATCTTAGGGGAAAGAAAATAGCTGTTTTTATCTGCAACTGAATTGAACAACAGAAGGGAAGAAAGCTTGCCTCTCATGTTATTACATAGTGATAAGGAAGCAAGCTTTTCCTACAACTACAATGATTTACGGATTATGTCTATGATAAATCTGTGAATTCATCTTTCAAGTAGCTGCATTACTTTGTTTTGTTCATCTGGGCATACAATGTCTTCTTGATTTTATAAACGCCTCCACTTTAACCCAATGTTTATGTTAATTTGAAACTACAAAACCAATTGCAAAGTTTACAATGTCAATTTGCATAATCACATGTAAATCATCTAATTCCTGGACAAAGCAATCACTTTCTATCATTTTCATTTGGACATCTGCGCTTCGAATGATCTTACTCATAGAGGTCTTGGACTGGAACTTCAAAGCCTTCTGGCTGACAGTTTGGAGATTAAGACGTTTGGAGAGCTGAGTGAAACAAATTAGACCAAATCAATCAGAATATCAATCTATTTACATCTTACCACTAATGCCTAACATCCTTTTATTGTGAGCAAACTCATTTCCCTGGGGACTCATCTGTATGATAAATTGACGTTGCCAAGGTAAACCACAAACTCATAGCTCACTGCGAGAGAGAGAGAGAGTAAGAGAAAGAACTGAGTGGTACAGAGTTTATTCAAAAACCTTAAAGCTATGGAATGTCAACATGTAAACTCTGCTTGGCAGGCAAGACATATTTCTTGTTTTGTAGCAATGCTATTTTTTCTATTTTAAATGAGTTGTTGCAGTCAAAGGGTTGATCTGACCTCATTATCTGTGATCAGGCTCCAGTGAGATTTGGGCTGCTGCAGAGCTCAGTTTTAGTACTAACACGTACAAGGATCCTACGTCTCTTTTTTAGCTTCAAATACTAGTGCTTTGATTACACATTTATTGTACCTCATTATAAGCATTGAATCACTCAGTTATGATATTATGATGTTAAGATTAGTCAGTAATGAAGGCTCATTTGGAGTCTCATGTTTAGGTGAAGTGGTTGTCCAAAGTGAATTTAACAATCTGTCCAGTGGTTTCACGACAGTGTATTGTCTTAAATGGGTATTCCTGGACTTTCAGTCCTCTTTATGAGTCAAGCACCAGCAATGCTGGATCTTTCAGTTCCCATAATGTGACTTGATGCATGTTGACATTATTGGGTTTTCAGACTTCACAAACCTCCTCCAGGGTCACAGAACACCAAATACAAAAGTTTAGGAAGAGTTGCACTCTCCATGACAAATAAACTGATCATGATGTGTTAACACTGGTGAAAGTATTTTTAATTTAGACAAAAAATAAATTGGCAGACAAAAAGATGTAATGAGGGGAGAACAAAAATTCAACAATTTTATGTGCACACTTCTAATATTAAAATGTAAAAGTGTCGTCTGAAGACATTGGAATGTCAAGTCTGAAAATTAAGACAGATAAGAAATTAAAAAAGAAGTGTACAAAAGAATTGAATGTCAAAAGTGCTTTTAACATTTAACAACAACAATGTTTGGAACAAACCTCTTCACATCCACAAAGCAGACCCAGGGAATAGATCCCTCCACAATCCAAACATTGCTCTTATCCCCAGGTTACAAGGATTGCAAAAAAGAAAGCACAAAGCAACAAGAGAGAAAAGCGTAACACTGACAGCTACACTATTGACCACAAGCAGATGCTAAAGCCTTTCAATTTTCCAGGACACAGCACAGGAGCAGACCTCATTTTTAATACAACTACAACAAAGAAACAAGCTGCTAGGTGCCAAAGAGCCTTATCAAAGTCCAGCAGGGCTAGCTGATTAGCCACAGCCACTTTCCCTTCCCAATGAGCCAAAACACAGATGATGTAATGGGCATCATCTAAACCAGCATTGTAAGAGCACTGTTATTGCTTTTCTCCATCATCTAAGTTGGCTATCACACTTCACTCACAGTAATTGCAATGGGCCCATGTAATAGCTATGTGTCTCCAGGTATTTTAGACTTTTTTGGAGGGGGAAGAAGTTAGCAAATTTGTTTGTGTGTGTGTGTGTGTGTGTGTGTGTTGCCCCAAACAGCTGTGGCACCACACTGATTTTCAAATTAAAAGTGTGACATAAGAATTTTGAGTGGATTAAAAAGTCTGTGTTCGGCGTGCATCTGCTCAAAGCCTTCTGTCAGAGCATGTTGTCACCTTCATGTCTGACTCAAAGTAAATTGCATGAGGTTCAAGACATGTTTCCTCTCGGAATTCAAGTGTATTCACGTAGTCAGTTGAGACAGGAGTAACTACAAAAGTGGAGAAGTTTGGAAAAAAGGGTTCAATATTTTAGGCCTGGCCATCACATTATGTAACAAATGGAACTGTTGTGATGCCTATTTGGGTGATTAGTTTGCACCTCCAAATTAACGGCACAGACCATATAATACCTAAAAAATGCAGATGTCGTCCGACTGTGAGTTATCTTCAATGAATGCAAGAGAAACATATTTTACAAACAAAGGGTTTTATTTTAATTTGGATTATTTACATTTTTGATTTGATTTATTTAATTGTATCAAGAATCCCTTACACATGAAAAGGATACAAACACAGTATAGTCCAGGAATCATTAAACATTGACATGACATAAAAACATTTTACTTAAATAAATAAATACAGTAATTTGAATTTTGTTCTATTCCGCAACCCTCACTATTACCCAGGTCTTGACTGTCTTTTTGAAATAGTTCAGTGTGGGAATCATTGTAATTGAGGGATCTAACTTGTTTCGCTGAACTTCCCCGACATAGGAAAAGGTTCCTTTCCCTAACACTCTTTAAAAACTGTAAGGACACAGGTCATATATGCTGCCCCAGGTGTAACTATTGTGTGTGTCCTTTACCTTAGTTATAAGACACGGGAAAAAAATTGGGACACAACCAAACAATATTTTATAGATCGTGGTCAGTCTTGAGATGGTAACACAACACTCAACAGGTAGCCAGTTGAGCTTAGAATAGATAGAATAGAATGCCTTTATTGTCATTATGCAGTACCTGTGCAATGAGATTGAAGCTCAACAAATTGTGACCTACCTATATGAGACCTATGGCCCAAGTTCGGAATTACTCGTATTCATTTATTCTGCGCTGTTTGCAGCCTCTCTTTAAGTCGGCGTTGGCTGAAATGGTCATTGTTGACCAATCAAAAAATTTTGAATTTCTAGCTAAAAACGTTGTGACTTTACTCAGAACCTTGTTGGCCATAATCCTGCCATCCAAGTTGTTTACTAGGATGCAACCCAGTTATTTTACTGACGCATTTTCACCAACCACAACATTATTCAAAATGACCCTAAATTCTGAGCATCTATTTAATCCGTGTTTTGAACCAAACAAGATAGCCTCTGTCTTACCCAAATGTAGGGACTGGGTGATTGACAATTTGCTTTATGTTGTCAATCAACCAGTTGTGTACAGAAGATAGCTCTGAGCTCAGGGTACTCTCTAGGGTGGATTGATTATTGATTGATGGTTTATGGCCTCAAGTGTGGCACTCTGTCATGATTCACCATATCAAATGTCTTTTGAAGATCCCATAACACCATTCCACAGAGATTTACATTATCTATATCCCTGCGTATGATGTCGGACAAATCAGGTAGGCATGATTCGGTAGAATGTGACTTCCTAAATCTAGATTGGAATTTAAACATTACGTTTTTTTCATTCATGTGTTCATTAAATTGCTCATTGACCAACATTTTTGAGACTGTGCACAAAAAAAGAGACTGGTCTTTAGTTACCAGGATCATGGTTGTTTCCCTTTTTTAAAAGAGGAACTATGTTGGCCCTCTTGAGGTCACTGGGGAAAAACAACAGACTTAACAGACAGGTTAAAACTGTGGGAGATGTAAGGGGTTATTTGGGTAGCAGCATCTTGTAAAAACCGAGGGGATGACCCATCCAACCCAGGGCCCTTAGAGGAGTCTAGCTGTAAGAGTCTTTTTTCCATCTCTCCCACCTTAACCTTCCGTAAGGTAAATGAGTTGGGCAGTTCACCAAGTTAATCATAGTATGATGTCACCCTATCAATGCTAAACAACCCAGAGGAAGGCCGAAGATTTGAGACCAGCTTTTCTGCTATAGAAGTGAAGTAAGTATTAAAATGATTAGCAACCTCTTTATTATTCACATTTAGGGAACCATTAATTTTTTGTCCTTTGCTACTTGGTTTCTTAGCATTTGTCTTAGCAGCCCCCAAATCTTTTAAGGTCTTCCACAACCTTTTTGTGTTATCTTTATTATCTTTATATCATTCATATAGTGGGTTGATTTTGCTTTTCTAATAAGTTCCTTGCTTGCTTATATAAAATAAAATCATCATGATTTTTAGTTCTATGAAAAGTTTTAAGAGCTTATATATGTGATTTAAAGGTAGTTTAAACCAACACACCAACTCACATATCAGTTACTGCTACACTGCTAAGCTACAGTTCTTCCTGTCAGCCAAACCTATTTAGTTGTTTTTATCATCACAATTTAGCCCCAGCTGCATTTAGACAATTGAAGACTAGTGTTGTTAGTTATGAATATTTTGCGATTGCAGTGATAGCAAAGTAGAAAAAGCAAGTAAATTGATCATTATTTATTGCTTACACTTGATACAGCTCTCTAGCATTAGTTTGCTGCATAGTTGTCTTTGCTTTGTTGTAAGCTTAGCTTTTCGTCATTATCAATTTTTTGTATGCAGCCTGTGAAATTTGTGGTTTAGCAATAATCCCTCTCATCACATTGATGATTATGTGATGTCCCAACCGCTGTGAGACATCGTACTGTGAAACATGTCCAAAACAGGTCGGCCGCCTTGCCACTAATAATCTGCCAGGTCCTGCTGAGACTATGAGAGTCTGATTATTATGTAGCCCTCTTCCTCCATCAGATGTTTATCACTTCCACATGTTTGTTGGCTTGTTGTTAACACATATTGTGTCGGACTGAGAGGGTGTAGACTGATGGAAGGGTCGGCGGAGGTGCAGAGTGCTCAGGGAGAAAAACAACATTGAGAGGACAAACACCTAAAGGCCCCGCATTCTCACTGGGAGAAGAGCTGACAGGTGAGGGTTCAGCTGTCCGACTAATGCTTGGCTCTGTGAGAGTGGCTGTGCAATAGAATCACTTTAAAAAACTCAGGCAAACATTAGGCTTTATGCAACAGTTTACACATGGGATGCTTTACCATATCATTTCAAATAACATGGACAATAAATGTATCTATACACATGTTACCAAATTTTAAATAACAAATCAGAATAATAGATAAATTACAAAAGCAATGAGGAGACCGTACTGGTAGTTTTATGTTTGTTACAGTAAAGAAGACAGAACTAGTTATAAGGACATATTTCACTAAACAAAATCAGTATCTGAATGCTTAGATACAGAGAGAATGTAATTAAATTAAATATCCTACGCAGTGCAGTGTTTAAAACGTCAGACACTCATTTCTTCCTCAGATTCTAACATTGAACTATGATAACGAGCAGATGTGTGTGTGTTTATATTTCTTTATCTTCTCAGGAGGTTTTCACTAAAACCTGAGGGAAAACAGATTTAGAGGGATTTAAAGTTCCCCTTTTCACAGACCGTTGATGCAAAGCATTAGCTTCTTGGCCCAGAGAGGCCGATAGTGAATGGCATTAACAAGTCAGATTGGACACCACAACCTTGACTCAGAGTTAACTATTCACACATCTCTTGAAATACATGATTAGTTACATCAGATTACATTCATTAAATTTTCAAGCTCAATTTTGAATGAGAAATACAATAACTAGTCCCAGCTCCTGACGGCAGACCAGCCCCTCTGTCTTAAATCATTAACTGCCTCTCTGGTAATGCCAAAATGTCAAAAATGTCAAAAAACAAAATGTCAAAACATATTGTACAAAACAAATTTGTACTTTACTAAAAGATACAGGTTTGAAAGAATATGAGACAAACACAATCAGGAAATGTAGTCCAAATGTAGTTTATGTTAAAAAAGAAGCAGCAGCCACTGCATGGCTCACCGGCATGTAGTTTGCCAGAACGTGAGACCTGAAATAACCTGTTATTTGAGTGGGTATAATGATATAATGATAGACACTGTGTATTGATTACACAGCATCATTATTTTAGGATTAAACAGACAATACAATTTGACCAATGTCAAGACTTTACTACCAACCACTTGGTTTATTCTTTACACATACTAGGTGGTCACCTTTTTTGAGTCCATTCCAACATGCATTGAACAGGTTGCCTATTCCTCACAAGGATAACACAAACACATTCATGCCTACAGGTGATTAAGGGTTTTCAGTATGTCCGGTGGTTTTGAACTCATGAAAACAAACTAATTCATACTGAAATATTTTGCTTGAAATTTCCCGTGCATTGTCCTCTGAGGATCAGATTTACATTTTTGATTGTTATTGAAATGTCTCAGCAACTGTTAGAAGATGGTGATCCCCTGATCCAGCGCCATCAGCAGGTCAGTTTACACTTAGTGAAATCTCTTAACATCTAAAAGATGCATTGGCAGAACATTTTGCACAGTTGCTTATGGTTTCCAGATGATGATGACAAGGTTAAAATATGGTTTGGAGTAAAATATCTCAACAACTTGGCCAATTGGGTGAATTGCCATGAAAATTTTAACATTTATGTAACTTAAAAGCATGCTAACATGCTAAACTAAGACAGTTAACAAACATTATTACTGCTAAACATCAGTATGATAGCATTGTCATGGCATGTTGATGTTAGTATATAGCTCAAAGCAATACCATGCCTGCAGTACAGGTTTACAAAGCAGCTAGCATGGTTAGAAATTTGCTAGTTTTCAATTGCCACACAAACATTCTAGGATAAGAGAAAAAAACACTTTGGGTTGTTTCTATTTTTCAAACCAATCACAATTGCCTTGGTCAGCGCTAAGCTCAGGACGCAGCGGCGTTGGATCTGAAAAATGATCTTGTTTTGGTGGAACATTTCCCACCTGCAAAAGAAAATGCAAAATGCAATATCAAATGAAGGTAAGTGTGATACTGTAACGTGAGTTATTTAAATTAACTGGATACATGATTAAATGTAATTTGCTCCTACAAGTGAATCGCTGTGTGTACTTTGATCATAGCAATCCTCTCCAATCAGTCCCAAAGTATCCTTGTTAGATAATAAATGTCGGGAACATATTCTTTTTAGGGGCGACCTCTAGCTCTCCAAGTAAGAGCGTGAGCCCCATGTAAGCTAAGTGGCCTTTGCAGAGCCCTTTGCTGTGTATCATTCAACCATCTCTCTCTCACCTTTTCAGTCTATCCACTGTCACTATTTAAATTTTCTCCAAATCTTGTCATTTTTTGTGTGTAGCTTGCTAGCTTGAAGTTTAATGTTGTTTCCCGTAGTGTACAGAGTTTGAAAACGGCAACACACAGAGAGCAAAAGGTCAGGGACATCGGGATGTCAGGCAATCATCCTGAAAATACTGTATTTCTGCTGATAGAGACTAGACCTTTGAAAATGAAATCTTTGCTTTGGAAAAAGAATATAACAATCATTTGATTTGTTATTTAATGCCATCTGCTTGTCAAACAATCAGCACTTACATGCTTCATCAATGGGCCTATAAATCCCTTGCAATAAAGATAATCTAATCTATGTTGTCCATACTCTATCAAACCACCTCATTCACTAATGTACTGATGTCATCTTTAGGCCAAGATGTAACAGATGCAATATATTATTATTACATTTCTGTTGACTGTTTTTAAATTACTAAATACTTCTTTGCAAGCTCTGATATTTGTGCGTCATACTTTGACTGGGGTTTTGGTCTGAAATTTAATAACCACAGAGCTGCTGGACCTTCTAGCTGTGTTGTCATTGCAAAGCAGGAAGTTGAACTGCAAAGTCAATGTCTGTCTGAATTCAAAAAACATGCAGGATTCATTCCAAAACTCATAAACTAATTGGATTACATCATCAGGGTTGTGTTGCTACATACAACTGTTAACATTCTGGGAAACTAAAGATCTCTGGGAAAGGTCAAAACTAGCATATTATGCCAACAGTTTAAACAACTGTTTTTTACTCCCAGTGGATAGTAATATAAATATATATATATAAATAAATAAAACTAAATGCTGAATATAAAATACAGATTCAGTGCAAGGTATCACCACCCAAGAATGTGTAATGTAATGTTTGGTATGTGCATTTCTATCACGTCAGCAGCAGACACTCCTCTCAGGATTATCAAGCCTCCCCTGCCTCAAATATTCATGCATCACTGCAAATATTTTGCTCCGTTTCTCAGCACACACCTGCCATGGCAGTATTTTATGGACCTTAACTGTAATTAAAATTAAGTATTTGTGTTCTTAAAATAAATAATTTAAAAGGACCGAGTTATTGTATTTCCACAGTCTTTGTAGGCAGTGACAGGGCAAACAGGCATCTGTTGTCAATAGTCATGTTTCCATCAATGAATTTTTCTGCTCATTTTAAAGTATTACATTAGAAAATTATGATTGAAATGGCAAAATTCTGAAAAAGGTCATCAAATTCGTAAAAAGGTTTTTACACTAGCTTGAGGTGTTTTTTGTCATTTTTGAAAAAAGAGTTAATGCGCAAACATGCGCTAACATGTAACTCACGCGATTAAAGTGCAGGTATTCATTGGATGGGAGACGATCAGGAAATGGGTCCCATCCAGTGTGCCGTACACTTTTGTACACAATGTTGCCCAGGTGGCCATCTTGTACAATGCCACTGCTCTGCATTTAACCAAAGAGCTTGGCTTCTAAACTCCTTGACTTAGCAAACTGGTTTGCAATCTACAACCATGCGTAATTATCAACTTGTGACAAACTACGCTTTGCTTTTAGTCTAGTTTATTTGCTCTGAACCGGTTAATGGAAATGCTGACATTTTATTTTTTTCTTCTTTTATGCAACATTTTAAAAGTTTACTTAAAATTCGCTTGACAATTAGATGACTACTGATCCCTTCACTCTGCCCTGAACCCATCCACTCTTCCATCACTGACATTTTCAATCTCCGCTCCATCTTTACTTTAATCCACCTTGATGCTTCTACCTGCTCTCTAACTCCTCTCCTTCAATATTGCAAGGTGTTTGCTACAGGCATCTGTGCAACAGTCAAGGTCACACAGTGGCACTTGAGAACATTTCTTTTAATGTTTCCCAGATGAAGTGCAACAGAGACGATGCAGAACATCTTGGCATCCTAAAGAATGAAAAAATTAAAAAGAGGTGCTACCAAATAAGGACAGACCTTTGGTGTGTTCCTCTTGATGTTATGTTTATACTCTGTGTTTATCAGCTGCTGCAATAAAACCTAATTAAATTTCTTGAGAATAGGTTAGCAAATGCCATAGTTACTACACTGCGCTGACTCACAGAACATCACTTTACATCTGTTTTGACAGTGAGTACATACTGAGCCTATTATGTTTGTGTTTGATACTGGATATGGTGCAATAGATTAGTACTCCAAGTTGTCGTTTGTCTGTATTATCTTACGGTAGTCGCTCAAAGAAAAGTTACTTCCAAAAGAATTCCAGACAACAAGTGGGTGGAAACATGACTCTGTGCAGAATGTTATCATAGCCACAAGAGACCAATATGTGTCTCTGTGGAAAACTCAAAATTAAAAAATGTAATTTCCTAGCAGTTACCGTAATCTAGCCCAATCAGATTTTTGGAACAAAGTGGTAGATTTCTTTTTTTTTGGGGGGGGGGGTTAACTGCATGTCAATCACTGCTCATGCACACGCATTCCTTCTCCCTCGTGGGGGGGGGGGCTTTGGAGACTGTTTTGGGCTTTAGCAGAAAGGGGGGGGAGTGACTGAGAAGCTGTCAATGTTCAAACTTTATGGCTAAGTCCTGGATCTTTGCAATCCGTCCTAATGAACCTTAGATGTGTCTAATTTAAGAAATAGAAAAAAAGTCAAACAAGTGATTTAAAAACATTCAGTTAGTGGCTGAAAGAACTGGCAATCTCTCTTTTCATGAAACTGTCATGCAGTAAAATGACAAAAAAATATGAAAAGAGGAGTGGCAATCCATTGACTTTTTGAAGAACAACACCTTCATAATAAACAAGAATAGGAGGTGTGTACTGTGTAGGAAGACATTGGAGGGTTAGAACTGCAGTCACACAGGTGTTTGGCTCGTTACCCACTGATGCGAGACACCTGGGGAATGCCAGGAGTGTGCAGAGGTTGAGTGGAGCCATGCCATGATGATCCTGAGAGCGTGAACTCTTTAATGGGTTGTTTTTCTCACTTTTACATCCATCTTTTACCCATAAAATAAATCATGAGCTGCCTTCATCAAGGAAAGTGAGAATTGGCCTACAGCTGCTATCACGACCAGCCTCAAGGGAAAACATTGTGCGCCAGGGCGATATAGAGTCCAGTCCTGCAGGTGAGTCAAATTTGTTCCCCCCCCCAAGGCCAAGAAGACAGCAAGCCATCACAAGAGACAAATGTCACAATAGAAGGTTGTCATTTGTCATTGAGCTGGTCAAAAGGCAAATGCCAGGGAGGGAAGATATATCTACGAATACAGGTGGGGAAAATAGTCTCACCAAAAGGTCTACTTAGAAACTGTTTTGGGGATTCAATTGTAACACACACAGCAGATTGAGTTTGTTAGGGTATTGTCTTGACTGCATATTTTCTTGATTCTTTAAAGACTTCTCATCCATGTTGCCGCTCTGCTTATTCCTGTTTGACTAATAATTAGATTATACTAAAACAATAGACTATGATTGTAAGGTAGACTGAAAGTAAGCAAAATGGCGTCAAATAAAGGTATTTTAAAGTGCGGTTGCCATGATACAATGTCATGTCTATACAGCTTTTACTGTAAAAGTAAGAAATGGAATACTGTAAAAAGAAGCTGAATTCTGATCCCTTCAGTACAACATTTTAACTAAATATTGCATACATCGCACCTTGTACATAATAACATACTTATTTCAAAAATGCACACACAAACAAAACAAACATCCATCCCCCTTTTAGCACTGAGGCCATAAACTATAGGACACCAACATTCAGATTTACTCTTCCATTCTGAGAACAATTTATTTTTATTTTATAAACCCTTGAAATGAGAGAATAATACATTTATTGTTAGATTTTTATGGGTGGCATTTTCTGGCCTTTTATTTGATAGGACAGGTTGGACATGAAAGGGGAGCGAGGGGGAATGACATGCAGCAAAGGGCCGAAGGTCGGAACTGAACTCGCTGCGGCAAGGACTAAGCCTCCGTATGTGGGTGCGCACTCTACCAGGTGGGCTACCCAGGCTCTTTTAATAGATGTATTTTTGTTAATTTATTCAACTCCACAAAATTTCTATGCAGGTTAATATAAACACATACTGTACATTTACATTTTATATGCAAAAGTCACATGTCATCTGACACAGACATCATGGCACGTACTGAGACACAACAAATCTCGATGATGGATTACACACAAAAACTTGTCCATTGCTTTTTTAAGGAATGGTTGTTTCAAATGTGCAAACAACATCCAGAGGCTTTTGGAAATTTAGGACTCTGTATCTGAACCAATTAGCGTTTTGCACAGTTTTTGCGGGTTTCCACGGGAGGAAAAAGTTAAAAAGATTACTGTGAACAAAGGTTGTAGTTGTTTAGTGTAGTATTTAGCAAAACATGCAACCATCTTCCTCAAAATACAAGTCATAAGTTGTTTGAATAGAAATGTAGTAACACCAGTGACTTTGCACTCTAGCGCTCATCTTCATGCCAGCTGTTAAAGGGTCATTTTTTATTTATTTTTTCAACCATTCAACCCCTATTTTCCTATGTTTTAATTTGTAAGTGACTGATGGGAACATCAATCTTTGAAATTGGTCCAGTATTAAGCCAGACCCCTGTAACCGACACAGACTGAGCTGCAATGTAACCCTCTAGGGCGAATGTAAATTTCGTCCACTAAAAGAACTGTTTTTGCCACTGACAGGCTCAGCTTATTATTCTAAGTGTCAAACAACATTATGGAAAGGATTTTTAAGGAGGTCAACCTTTCTGTAAGAGTAAGATCCAACATAAAACATCTTTTTTGAACAGCAATTGCCATAATAACTTTCATTGTAGATGTTTGCAGAATTTAGATAATTCTGCAAACATTTGCCAGATTTATACCCCTTTAAACTTGTAAATGGACCACACTGCTTTCAAACAGATTGCATTATACATTAATCTTTGTCAAGCTTTCTGTTGTATCTTATCTAGATTCCTTTTAGTTGTTTATTCATTTGGTTTGGGGATGAGACATTACTTTTTTTTTTTTTTGTCTTACCTGCACATACCACACTCTTTTAAAGCTTTATTCAGCACATTTCAATACTACTGTGTTTCTTGAAACTTTCAGTCACCATAACGAGAGGAACACCAATTTTAGTGGTTGCACAGATTACAGGTTTTAAATTTACGCTCATTCTGTTAAATGTGAAGTTTCTAAACAATTCCCTCCATTTACGCAGGGCTGGAGAGGGTTGATGAAGAGCTGCACGTTCTCCCTAAATTGTCATGCTTCAACAGCCACCGCACAGAGTCAACACAATGAACCCCGTTGCAAGCTGGATAACATCCAGCAAGCCGTTGAAGGTTCTTCTCTTGGAAAGACAAGAGAGAGAAAGCTGCTTTCAGAAAGATTATTCTTTTGATCTGCATAGAAAAAAGGTGATGAAAACTATCAGCTGTTTGAAATTATAAACTGTAGCGAGTAACACAAACAGTCTTACTAATTTTATAGATAAAAAATGTTTACTAAAGCAACCAACAGAGCAGGTCTGCTGGGTGAAGTGACTCTTTAGACATAATCAGAAAGTCACATTATTGGTTGTTTCTATTCAGTTGATTTCAGTTTTGATTCTGTCTTCTTAAGTCCCATCAGGTTTATCAAAAACACATAAACATAATGCATAGGGCACAACTCAGATCTGCATCACAATAAACAGTCTTGTTTTATTTCCACCAAGGTTTCTGTCTCCTTTACACAGAACCAGTGGACGAATCAGTCTCTGAAATAGTGTGGCTCATTGGTTGTATATTGCTGGGTGAAAGCCTGACAGATGCACCAGATGTCCCTGCCCTCTTGCTATCTCTCTCCACTACTTGGGCTTTATAGATATTTGTCGTGCTGAGGTACTGTATTTATTTTACTGTGGTAAAGATTTTTTGTGTCATTGAGTAAGGAATTGCTCCTTAGAAGAGCCTGCTCTATAAGAGTTTCCTACTGTGACTGGTTTCAATCACATAAATACCATAGATAAAACCTTTTCAATTCCTCTTAAATCTGTCAAAGACAAAAAGTCCATTGTCTTTTGATTTGTGCATTCACACAATTTTTCTCACTCTATTTCTTTCAAAGTGGGATGAACGGTACGAAGAGCAATGCCAGATCAATACTTACGCTTTTACACTAAGACAATGAGTCAAACATGACAACATTGCGATGTTTTCAGCCCATCTGCTCAACATAATAAACCTCAGTAATGTAGTCAGGGGGACCTCACAACCCAAGAGCTGTCTACGACACAAAGCACCTTGTTTCCCAAGAAAATGTTTGGATTCAAGCGTTAGATATCATTCAGTTTTATTTTAAAAATACGAACAAAAGTTTAACCAATAAACAGCAAATGATCGATGAATATGAGCCCAAACTGGATTATGTCCTGTCCTTCTGAGTTTGTCCATTTGGGAAGAAATTATTGTGTGACATGAACTAATCCAAAGTTACTTAACTTTGGTCATGGCACCTAGATAATATTCCTCAAATTATTCTTTATTTAGTGGCAGTGTAGTGAGGCAGCATCCCTGTCAGAAACGTTCCTGTAAGTTTTAATCGCTGTAACATCGTTTAGTTTTAATTTTTTTTAGGTTACTTTACTTTTAACAGTATTGAGGTCCACCAGTAATCAAATTATAGGCTAGACATAATATTGTACATAATAAAGGGATGGATTTCCCTCAAAAGTCAAGACACATTGCTTTGTTAAAGTACATGATTAAAAATAAGTGTATCAACCGCACACCAGCCTTAAGTAAACTGATAAGCACACATACAGTATATATACTGTACACATAAAGAGGACAGCAAGAGAGTTCCAAAATTGGCTTATATTGAGCCAATATGAAACTTATCCTGGCCTTATCAGCATTTCAGCCAACTTCTTTATCACACGTTCCTGGTAACAGTAGGAATACACCTAAATGCACAACTCTGACAATGACAGAGTCATTTTTTTTTTACCTGACACAGAAAGGTTGATAAGGAGGTTGGGTAGATAAATGAGCTGTGGCCACAAGAGCAAAAGAAATTAAAGTCCAGAGAGAGAGAGAGACAAACATAAAACAAAAGACTGAAAAGCAACTAAACCGACAAGACGAGCTAAAACAAAGGGGAAGACGAGACTTAATGCACAAGAGGGGATGATTGAAACTGGGCGGGGAAGAAAATCAACAAAGGTGGGAAGCACACAAGGGTAGGAAGTGAAGAGAAATAAAACAGGAAATTGAAATAACAGAAACTGAAAATAGGTGCACAGCCGTAGTTTAACAGGTCCGGGATGTGAGGTGCGTGCCCTTGTGATTGTGGAAAACGGTGAGGACGCCTTTACCAACATTGCCCCGTTATATGTTACAGAACCAAACAATAACCTTATCATTGTTTTTCATTTGAAATTATCTGCAGCTTAGGAATGAAGTGTAGTATTTAAAAGTAAAAACTACATTTTCCTCAGGATTTCCATAAGTTGAGTTGAGGTTTAATGAAAGTCAAAGAGGAGTTACTGTACAGACGAATGCATGGTGACAGACATGAATCATTCTCAGACCTTCACTGTAGTCAAGGAGAGAGAGAAAGAGGCCTCGACAATTATCGTTTTCTATCTCTAAATAGTTCGTCAGAGTATTGGTCTGTAATTTTGACACCCAAATTGGAGAAGTTGGTTAAAAAACCGCAGTCCCATTTGAAGGCACTACCTTATCTGTGTGAACAGTATGTTTTTATGCTTCCCATGTCTCATGTGTTTGCAAAGTTATGCCTTTATGCAACTTTTTGTCTCATTTGCATTTATATTGTTTGTGTGTTTTCCAGCTGAATCCTGCTGTTTTCTGGAACAAGCTGATGCTGTCCAGTATTGATTTATTGAGCCACACACTCCTCTTTTTCATGTACTGTATGTGCATGGCTCTATATATTTTTTTTTATCTCACTCCATTATCTCATATCTCGTTCCTTTCTCTTATTGCATTTGTGCAGTACTGTGGGATAAACTTGTTGCTGTTACACACAATCCTCATTTTCATCTGAGTGTATATAGTGCTATAGTTTTTTTCACGCCATCCCATATTATCTTATGTCTTATTGTCACATTATGTTGACTAGTGCTCTTATTGCGATGACTATGCTTTTATTGCTGAGCTGACCCGTCTGTTATTGTACCGTTGACCCAACTTGAAACTCTCTTTACAACACAAAGTATGTATCCATTTGCCTTCATCCAGTTTCCTTTCTGTGCATCTCCTCCAGAGTGTCAAAGCTTCACAAGCTTATGCTTTGTACACAATCTCACTTGAGCCTGCAACAAGTCACACTGAGGAAAAGCATCAGGGATATGCAGAAATGTTGGTAAATCCCCCCTTTTATAATTACGGTCTAAATGATGAAAGCATGTGACTCTTTGACAATGGCTCATCTGCAACATGAATAAATGTCTGATATTGTCCTCCTCCAGTATGGCCACCCCAATAGAGGGCGAGCTTTCAGTCACACGTAACTTTGCAGAAAGAAGATATAATGCCCTTTTAATAACAATCTGGACTCACTGGGTGACATAAACTGGAATTATTTCACAAGAAACCTTTACAGCGAAAAAAATTACTAATGTCCAAAATATAGGAGATAACCCCTGCTGGAGTAGAATGCGCAACAATCCAAATGAGTCACTTTCAGCAGGAAATGAAAAACTAATTCTGTTTAATTTCCCGATATTTGACACATGCCTGACATTAGGAAAAGACACGCTGTCAATCCGGGCGTGGGGAATCTGTGACTCATTCGGTATCGGTCCTGTCCCTCCGCCAGCAGGACGGCAGGGGCCACTTAATTCTCGGAATCGCCGCTTCGGACCATATGGAGACCAAGTTCTGCGTCTTGCGCGCAGCTCGATGTCCTGGACCCGGCCCTAAAATACTTGAGAACAAAAGACACTATAGCTTACCTCTACCTCTGTGGGGACATAAAACATGCGACACCTAATTCGGGGTGTCTCAGTAGGTGCCCACAAACTCAAACAGGGAACTCCCTCGACGTGTTCAGGCTGTTTCTCCGCTGAGCGCACACTCTCCCAGTATCCGTGAACATGCCTTCGGGTCTGTCTTCTTCCAAAGCCCTCTACATCGGGATGGAGGTGGTGATTGCCGTGTCGTCGGTCATCGGTAATGTGATGGTGGTCTGGGCTGTGCGTATTAACCGCTCTCTGAGAGATACAACGTTTTGTTTCATCGTCTCGCTGGCCTTGGCTGACATTGCGGTCGGCGCTCTTGTCATCCCCCTCGCCATAACCATCAGCATCGGACTCCAGACGCACTTCTACAGCTGCCTGCTGGTCGCCTGCACAGTGCTCGTCCTCACTCAAAGTTCAATCCTGGCGCTCCTGGCTATCGCCATCGACCGCTATCTGAGAGTGAAAATACCCATGAGGTAGGCCTAAAGGTGAATTTTTCCAATATCTTGTCTCAGTTGCCTTTGTGTCTGGACCGCTGCTCGGACCAAGGGCAAACCACCAGAGCAGTAATGCAGGATTATCATTTTAGTTCCAACCAGAAATAGACAGGAATGCGTAGTGTAAAGGTGTGTCTAATCATTTTAGTTAGTTTACAGTAACTTCAGGGCTACATTAATCTGCATTGACATCTTCAAGATCGCTACTGGAAACTACAGTTTGGCAGGGATAAAAGACAGTGATTTTCAAGGCAATGACATTTAATATGTAAATTCAAATTATGTTTACTCAGTTATTCATTATTTATTCGTGTATTTATTTTTTACCTCAAGTATATATCTCCAGCACATAACCTACATTTAAGCTGTATACTGAAACAAGGTAATATAAAGAAAATCTTATATTAACTGCCCTTCTCAAGATGAATAAACACAGATTCTTTGTTCAACATTTTCCTCTAAAATTACTGTTTTTACATATGTATTTTAGACACGAGCTGTTGAATTTTACATCTGTGCAGACGCCATCTGTTTTACAGCCTGAATGTAGAAAAACCATTGGAGATCATTTATGTTGTCACCCTTTACTTCTTAACTGCTTTTTAAATAACTAAGTTCACGGGAAAGTGACATTTGTTACATGGTAACAGATTTATAAATTGTAAATGTTATCAATCCTATTATCTGACCCATAATTTTACTGAAAACTCAAGTTTCCACTTCAAGTTGGTTAATTGGACAATTAGAATGGACAGAGAATGCATGATTGGTCAATAGGCACATGGTGGCTGGTTGATGGATTGCATAATTTTGCAAGCTGGAACCAAACACACACACACATAGGAACATGCACACTGCACTCTGTCACTCAGGACATTAACAAAGGTTGCAGTGACACGGAACAATACAAAATGTTGTGTAGTATGATCTCAATATTATCGGCTTAACTGTTATTGATCAGTGTGCTGCAAGGTTTCTCAGCCCTTCTCTTCACACACTGAATATAGTGATGGTACAGGGTTATGAACAGTAAATGGCTCACACTTTTCAAATTCAAAACAGGTCAACTTTGAGTATGATGTAAAAATATTGTAATGGTTATAAATGTTTTAATCATATTCTGTATGGTCTTTAAAAAAAGGGCATGAAAAGGAGAACACTTTTTAAAAAGTCACAAATCTGAGAAAACTACTTCTCACCGCTGATCCATTTTAGCCAGATTCTCCCATCTGGACATGATCAGATTTTAAACACCAGTGATTTGTATTTTACTGTTGTGTGCTGAGTAATCATGTGAGTCAGAAATAGAGTCCCTATTCTTAAACCATCCAAGGGACGCTAGAGTGGCAGAGTTTAAAAGGCACTGATTGCTTTTTATAGCAGCAGTGGTTTCGAAGCACATTGTCATGATAAGGGTGCTGTGTGTGAGCTTTGAAAATGGCCCATGTATTGCTAGTGTGCTTTGCTGGAGGATGGGATTTAGCAGGTGGGAGACGAGGAATGAAATCCCACAAGAAAACAGATAAATGGAAGCTAGTTGAGTCCAGAAAGTAATATTTGGCAGAACGGACAGCTGCTCTTTATACAGACAGATTGCTGAGCTTTACAAGCAGCTGGACAGAGAGTTAAAACAAGAGTTAAAAAAACGCAAGTGGAGATAAAAACTGTCACATGGTAATATCTTCTCCTGACTCTCTTTAAACCTTCTTTTGAGTTTATCCTAAGTCGTATGTTGGGTCTGCCTCACCCTCCTGAGGGAATGTTTTGCGTGACAAAGAGTGAGCAAAGAAAACTGAGTATGCAAATGAGGGGGACTATTATTACTATTAATGTTTAGCTCTGTCACACATCTCAGTGTGTTTCTGTGTTAGTTTAAGTGAGGTTAGCGAGGTAGCAGGATTGATAAGAAGAGAGAAAAATATGCTGTGAGAGAGTGAGTAAGAATGAGTGCCTGAGATTATTTATCCGCCCCTTTCATCTGTTTGAATCAGCACTTACTCTTCAGACATAAAGGTTGAATTAGAAAAATCAACAACCAACTCTACCAAAGGAATGTTTCATGTCTGCTCGACAATGACTAATTCGGACCTGTCCAATAGCTGACCGTTGTGTGGGAGAGACAGGATGAATGACATCCTATTAGACCAAATAACTGCAGACAGTTGTGTTAGGCAGCAACACACAGTTTTCAGGGATATCTTGCTTGGGTCTACTTTGTTTGATTTGTTTTTGAGAACACATCAGTGATTTCCAGAAAAGAAGATCAAACTGAGTCACCTGCTGCCATCCTACACAGAAATAAAAAAGCAAATGGGAATGACGGGACAACATAACTGAAACAGTTGCTAATACAAGACGGTCTAATCAAACAATCCCACAAACTACAGCCTAGGTAGTCTAACTTTTGAAAGAAGAAATAATTCTTTCTTTTACAAATGAAAACATTTAATTTATATGCAATAAAATGTGCAACTGCTCAACATAACACCCTTCAACACACTCCACTGCTCAATTCAACACACTGCCACAGCATTACATGGTCTAGTATGACCAGTAGCTTATGGTTACAAAAAGTTACTTAAGTAGTAGCTAGATTTTGCTCTGTAAGCCAGTTTGTGACTTTAACTCTTCTATGCTTTTGCTACTTCTGGACTGTTATTTCATTTACTATTATCGTGTACGTCATTTTTAACTCTTGTTGAATTAAAGTGTCATAGGCCGTGGTTAGACTTTTGTCACCCAATCATGACAGGACACCTTTACTATTAAACCTGTTTGAGATCGGATCTAGCTTGTATCTGGATTCAATCAACCAGACTACATGGCAAGGTGGCCTGGATGTGGATTTGACTCATCCAGTTACAAGTCACATTGAAAAGACAATTGTGTAACCACTGCAATAGTCTTGCATTAGCAGTTGAAACAACACCCCATGAAATAATTGCTAACATTAATGCTTCACAAAGAAAGTATTTGGTGTGAATCTTTTGCAGTGAATTGTATTTTGTATTGAACTGAATTAAAAACAAGATCTTTTCCCTTGTGGCCATAGCTACAAGCGGGTGGTGACTCCTCGGCGAGCTGGAACGGCCGTGTTATTGTGTTGGCTGGTGTCCATCATCGTGGGCCTCACGCCCATGTTGGGCTGGAATAACCTTCAGTTTCTCCGTGACAATGGTTCCCTGGTCACTGATGACCTCTTGGTTACCTGTGAGTTTGAGACAGTCATCAGCATGGACTACATGGTCTACTTCAACTTCTTTGGTTGGGTGCTACCCCCTCTGCTCCTCATGCTCGCCATCTATGTTGAAATTTTCTACATGATCCACAAGCAGCTTAACAAGAAGGTGAGGTATTTGTCATCTTGTGGTTGCTTTGTTTGATATGCAGCAAATAAAAGACAATTATTTAACTATTGCTGCATTTGATACAGACATCTTGTGAAATGAATATACTAAAGCTAAATGTATACGCTGACGAGATTCTCCTTTATCTCTCTGTAGGTGACCGCTAGCCACACAGACCCCAGCCGTTACTTTGGCAAAGAGCTCAAGCTAGCCAAGTCGCTTGCCCTTGTTCTTTTCCTCTTTGCAGTCAGCTGGCTCCCTCTTCACATCCTGAACTGCATCACCCTCTTTTGCCCTGCCTGTGAAAAGCCGATGTTCCTCGTTTACATTGCCATCATCCTTACCCACGGCAACTCGACCGTCAATCCCATTGTGTATGCTTTCCGTATTAAGAAATTCCGCACAGCATTCCGTAAAATCTGGAAACAGTACATGCTTTGTCAGGATCCAATCGGTCGCCTTCCCCAAAGAGGGAGCCAGAGAGGACAAAGTCATGAGAGAAGGCTAAGGCAGAATGATGATGATGATGATGATGATGTGTGACTTTTGGCAACTAATTGGATTGCTGTGTAACTGTTAAGTTTCACTCCACTGGTTCACAGAATGGACAGGACTCTGGCTGTATTTTCATGCTTGAGGGATTACTGGTCAGAACGGCCTAATGGCACTGAAGCATGTCAGAGGGACGAAAGAGATCAGGGAACTCGATCGTAGACCGTCCAGCACACTCTAAGAAAAGCAAGATGACCAATCAGCATGGAGACATTATAAATCAGACTGTGATTTAAATAAGACTGATTGTTTATTTCTCCAATGGCTAACAAAATGAAGATGATGTCGTATGAGATAAGGGGCTTCTCATCAAATTTCAACACCAACTTGTTCAACTTGAATAACTAAGTGTATATCTGTAGCACATGCGTAACAAGAGTAGTGTATGCTGTATTGTATTTTTTGACTTATAAAACTCATGGCCTTAAGGATAGGGCATGTATTGATAGGAACTAAGTGCATTGTGTTAATAGTGTGGTGGGCAATCAGAAAGTTTGTGCAATGAGCTGGGTGCTCTGAGATGGACACAGGATGGAATGTATGCTGGCATCATGGATCAAAAAATATCCATTTGACCCATTTGGAATTACAACAAAGGATCTTCAGTGTGATGTGGTCTGACTGCGCTAATGTCAGTTGCACAGTAAACCATTAGCCTGATGACCTTTACAAATGTGTGGTGCTATCCAGCACATATGAAGGTTATGTTTTTTTAATACTGTTTTTGAGACCATTTGACTGACAAATACTTGCTAGTAGCTATAGCAGTTGAAAACAGCAGCCATGCTAAAAGAAAAAAAATACTTAATGCTCCTCTCGAAATATTCGTGGACATGGCAAAGGGTCACAAACTGTGGAGCCACCTATTTGTAACTACTGTACATAACTGTAGCTACAGCACTGTGAATCTAAGGAATGTTGGAGCTCCTCCATCTAATAATCTTCATGAGATCTGGGTGATAATCATTTTAACCCTGTAATGTACCTCTACTGTACATGTACCACCAGGCCCATTTTACTACCAACAGGTGTTTTCACCATTTTACATTTCGCCCCAATTCTTCGTGCCAAAGTAGGTATTCAAATGTAGCATCATCACATCCTCTGTCATTTCTGTTACGGGGTAACAAAGTGTTGCCCTCTAAAAATGAGTTTTAGAAGATAATTTGAATGAATACATGTTGAGAAGGTACTGCTGACAATTGTATGTACTGTATGTAAATAGAAGATACTATACAAAATTCCCCTCACTAGGCCCACAGCTGCTTATCTCTGACACGTCCTCTCACAGCTGTTGATTGAGTAGGCAAATTGGAAAATCCATCCTTCAAGCATCTCATTAGATTTTTTTTTTTTTTCTAAGACAAATGGAGAACGAAAGGTAAGCAACCATTATACCAGCATATGGTGAATCCAGATTTGAATACCTAATGATGTGCGTCAATTAGCAAGTGTAAGCATCAAAACCCACTGTGCTTTATGACCGAAATAGCATCTCACTATCTCCCCATACTTCTTTGTGTCAAGGCTAAAGCCATCAGGGGTGAGGGGCAATTTGTTTGAGCGCACATTGATCTTCTGTCACTTGGCAAAGAGAGCTGCTCATGTGTAAATAATTGAGGTGGTTATGAGAAGTCCAGGGGTGAGGTAGGACAGGGTGGAAGGATTATTCTGTTTACAAGGGAACCAGAAGGCGACAGTGCAGCTGAGGAAGTCATCAAGACTCTGTAGAGGTCTACAGCGAGGCGACCATGTTGCTCTCCCATCAAAGAAACAGGCCTGTTAATGTGACCCTGTTGATCTCACTTAGCTTCTGTGGAATTGTGTTTTACAACATATACAGTAACACACACACACACACACTAATGTACTCACTATTTCCGTTGCTGCTCTTGTAGTAATGTTTCTGTGTGATTCTTTTCTCGCTTTGTAATCCTGTGAAATTCTTTTAAAGCCACTATGTGCAGAATTTGATATAAACTGTATACCCTACAAGTCATGTACAAAATTTAGTATATTTCCAATTATTTCTCTTTGTAGAAAAATTAGAAAATTGGTGCAAAGTTTCTTTGTTGCTTTCTGCCCACTCATTTTGTCCTCGGGTTAGACAAAGTTATGCGTGAGCAATTGGGCTGAACGTGTCTAATAGTGTTTCACTGAACTTTGACTGAACCATTGTGATAAATTAAACATGAAATTATAATCTATAGTTTAGATATGTACATGTAGACACTGTTCAAAATCAAGTGCTGTAGGTTCAGAGCAGTACGTTCTAATGTGCTGAATATATAAATGATTAAGTCACAACCCGAAAAGCAGATTCTTAATCATGGCTGAATGTAAACATTTCAATGCAGTATGTGTTGATTGATGTACTGTTGGAAAATACACTCAAAAACTAGAGAAAGATAATAAAGGTACTTTTAGGGATGCTGACTAAGAATTTGATTGCAGGTGTTATTGAGTAATTTTAATATTCAACCAAAATTCTTTGTAGGTTGTATCAACAGATCATATCAACTATTGCTTTCTCTTTTGCTCACTCTTTCTGTCAAACACACTCTTATAAAGACGAGTCAAGTTTGCGCATAGCCTGAAATCCCATAATCTTGAAATTTAAAAAAATTCTTGATACAAAAACATAAGTCAGTGTCTATTATGAAATACATTTACACGTGACATTATAAATTGACATTGATGAGATGTTTGTTTTTAACTTTCTTTTTTATATACATATAAAACTTGTGTCCAGGGGAATAATGCAATGTTTTTTCACAGCAGTCATTTTGACAGGTGTCTCCAATAACACTTCTTGTGTCACTGCAACAGAAGGCGCCATCGTTAATGTAATAGGATCCACCTGTAATTTTCCTGCTTTTACAAGTCAAAAATGTCTACTGAATCTTATTCATTTGGGAACAATAAACACACAGGGGATGCTGATGCTAGAAAGGTTTAGGTAGGTATTTTTATGGCAATGAACTTAAGCTTCATTTTATAAAGAAACTCTTTTTGACAGTTTTTGTCATACTATAAATGAGGTGTTTATTCTTATTCTAATTGAAGCCCCTTAATTATTGTACTTTTAAATGGAAACAGACTTCAGTAGCTGTAGGAACTATCCACCCTTTAAATAGCGATTGCCCGTCTTTCTAGGGGCAAATATGATTTCCCCCTGTACCCTGTAAAGCCTTAAGCTGTGGCCCTGCCTCCCAGCTGGTTTCCTACCTGGTAGCATGCCTGGTACAAAACTCCCCCGCCATGTCTCATAGAGGTAGTGTTAAGTTGGTGCAGACTGCGATGTAGGACAGGGAGAGGTGTTGCTGTGCAAACAGCTCGACTTTGAGAGTGGTCGTGAATACCTGCAACGGGCCAAGAATGCAATAGCTGTGTTAAACTTCAAATACATGACAAGTCTTTAAATATACCTTTTTAATGGTGCATATTATACAAAGCTTCTAAATAATAATGGTTGACTTACATATTTATACATCATGTTTTAATATTAAAATGTGGCACAGTGAATTTTCAAGCTTAAATGTATCTGTGAATGGCTACCTTACCTATAGGCCAGTAAGCCTATCCCCACTGTTGTGTAAATTAAAAAAAAGATTAATTTACTAATATGTTGGATTCACATTAATGTATATTTTCAGACATATTTTAATTTTAATATTTTTAAAAACTATGGAACAATAATTTGTTGGCCCCCCTCTAGCAACTCTGAGGACCCACGAGGGTCCCGGACCCCCATGTTCAGCAATACATTATGGGTGGCATCTTTCACACTGGCAACTTATGATTGAAAGGGGTCTGTGCTGCACTCTGCTGGTTACTGCACAATAGTGAAACTACATATGAGGCAACACAGGCCTATCGTGTCTTTGTACTAGCAAGTCTACATAAAAACAATGTCAACACTTTCTTATCTAATCTTATTTGTGTAACTAATTGATGAAGACATGCTTTGTCAGTCTTAGAAAGTACTTAGTCCCCATGTCTTATAACTTCTCATCAAAAATCTTTTCTACCGACATGTTTTTTTCTGTAATCTAGTATTGAATAATTCAGATTTAATGGATACATGATTGTCAGTGGTCTGTATCAAATAAAAACCATTGATAAGTCCTAACTAATTCATCTTCACCAACAAGATCAAAGTCTTGCTCTCATCTTAAACAGTTATTGTGGAGGGCTTTTGAATAGCATTCGTTTTGACATTGATAATAAGCTTGTCTCTGTATTTGTAGCACGTTGTCATGGAAAATTTGTCTTATTATCTTGGTTTATAAAATGCCAACATGCTTGTGATGAAATGAAAAAAGCAAAACAATATCTCAATGTCATATCCAAAATTTAATAATTCACAAAACATTGCAAGTTTCACATAATATTGAAATCATAAAATTACAAAAACAAAAGATGCCCTTTTAATCAAGTTTTTAAACAAGCCGAGAATAAATGCGCTGCCTATTAAATATTTATTTAAATGATTTAGTGGACTTTGTGTTCCTGCATTCCTGCAAATGAGTGAAATCACTGTCCAAGGCAGTACATCTTTAAGTATAAGCTATCAAAGTTTCCAAATATACCAAATATGTCCCACTTAAAGTTAAACCAACATTTAAAGCAATGACATGAACATGTGTACACTTGGATTTGAACATTTAATTTAATTATTACACTTTGTGATTAAGACATTTAGCAGACCCTTAAGAAAATCAGGGATAATACCCGTGCACATTTTATGGGAAAAAGGCAGAGTTAGAAAACACAAGTACTTGAAATCACAGCTTAATCGAGCCCCCAAAATGGCATATCCTGATCCAGTACACATATGTCAGATCCATATGGATGCCAAAGTGTGAACATAGTGGCTGTAACCGCTTAATCATTGTAACCTTTCACTGCAGAAATCATAATAACAATGACTTGACAAGAGCCTTTCTGGCTCTGGTTTGTATACTAGAAGGCAAGCAATACGCAACACACCAGCCAAATTAAATAATTCAAATTGAAGCTGTGGAGGGAAGTTTATTTTTTGGCATCGTTGGCAAAAATTCCATGATCTTTCAGCATATTGTAATTCAAGTGGTCTGAGAGACTTTTGCAGCTGCACATTCTTTCCAGGCCCCCAAAAAAGTGGACTTTGAAGACAATTTGACATAGTGGCCAAACAGTAGAATTGCAACTTCCGGGTCTGTAGCGTGATGCCCTCTGGCCCAAAAATACTTTTCCCCATAGACTTTTATGGTCACAACCCCTGCGAAATGATTTGTTTTACAATCAGAATTTTAATCATTTGGCCCAATATCACTTGGAAAGTCTTAAAAGTGTTAGCGGAGCACTAAACGATAAATAGCCGGCTTGGCCGGCAGAGTTCTGTAGTGTGCATGCGCTTTAATATTTAATTTAGTGATAAATGCAGAAGCCCCATAGACAGACCTAGATGCATGAAAATAAATACACAAAATTGGAACCTACACCACTGATCACACAGCAAACTCCTCATTTTTCATACCAGTGCAAGCAGTGACGAGTTGTCAAATTAAATCTTCATTATCATAATAATTGTAATCGTAATCATTTATGAGAATAAAAGTGACTTATTTAAATTGTTTTGCTTTACAATGATCTACTTTAGACAACTATTTTAGCTAATTATCAACCAATGCAAGTCACTGAGAAGGGAAAATATTTCAATGGCAGTTGCAATCCTTTTAATCAACTCCCATAACCTGCATCAATAGAACATGGGGTTAGCACCAGATTGTCTCAAACAGAAAGGCAGTGTGAAAGCACTGAAATTCTAATGAAGAGGTTTAGTGTCTGATTAGATCTCTGCCTGTGATAAAAGAACCCTGAACAGACAGATTACAGACTGATAGAGTGGCTCCACAAGTTCAACTGGTGGAATGTGTTCAGGTAGGCATTCATTACAGAGGCTGGTATGGCAAGATTCAGTCTCAAACGTCTTTCACTTTTTCCTGAAACAAACCAAACACAAAATTACAGATGAATAAAAAGTAAAGGCGCAGATGTACAGCTGTAGCCCTTGTCTAAATCTTGCTTTAAAGCTTTAGTGTGTAACTTTTTGATATTAATGAACTTCCATTACATTTAAGCCAGTGCCAAATGAGTTGCTACAAAGCTAATTAAGACTATCAGTTTCACAAAACTCTCTGTATTTCTTAGTATGTCTATGATCAGAAGATTGTCGTCCCCTGAAAGCTCAAGTGAAGAAAAATTAAATTTTTTTACATTGTGCAAAAGACTCCTAACAATAATGTTTGGCACTGCTATATACTAATAGTTGGTTTTACTGTATCTTTAAGCCGTATGCAGGATACTAGCACAAAAACAAATCCTAACAAAACATCGTACAGAACATCTGGTCAATGTCTGTTTAAAACGTAGGTGGCTGGCATGTTGTGTCAGGTACTGCACTGGGTTGCACTAGCTATGTTAGGGTTAGTTAGGGTGTAAATTTGACACTAAAGGCTTTGTAATTATGAATTATTTCAAAAATTAATTTACTACTAAAATTGGATTGCACCACGACTACTCAATATACGGATAGCCCAACTAGTTTGGACGTAAAGTTATCACGATAAGAGTTACATCATCATGGTTACAGTGCAAAATAAGCTTTCTGGCTGGCATGAGCCACTTGGCATCATAGTAATCTAGATCAATATTAAAATATTGTATCAATAAATCACTACTTGATCTTTCTCCACTGGATTAGGGTGTTGCAAAATGACATGCAATAATGATTTTTAAAAATGCCGTGTGGCAGAAAAACTGCTGAGGGATTTTACGATTTACACCTACCAAACATAACATTATAAAACAGGTATTTACAACCATAGAAAGTCATGGTGTGACAATCATTTTTTATGGCGTTTACTTACAGTATTATACTGTACTATAGTAAGCTTGTCTACTATTTCCTGTAGAGTCAAAGCAGAAAGGTCTGGTCAAATCTGCCCTAATGCAGCCGGTTAAACAAATTTAGTGCATTCAGTTTCATTTCACGAGAATTCCATTTTCATAAAGGTCACAATCCAGTATTGCTTTATTCCATTTCCAGTTAGGTGCGGTGGTTTAAACAAATTGAAGAAGAAGCTCTTGGACTAAACAATAGTTTCTTTTAAATGAATAAACTCAACTTGCATGACATGTCCTATAGTACAACTCCAGAAAAGGTCTTAATCAAGAGTTTTAAATAAGAAATAAAGAGTCAATCCAAATCCTTTTCTCCGCTTAGGTAAGAAGTTGATTGCTTTTTCAAAACTCTTATATTGCACTTAAAAGTCTGTGGTAGATGCCTGTAATAGATGTCATAAATATGAGCAATCATCCGGTGCCAAGGGCTGGTGCAGTGGTTCAAAACCTTGAGCCTTGTAACAATTAACACGTTATTAATCTCATCGGAAACATCTCAAGTCTCCTTTACTTTTATATTGTAGTTTTCCAGCTGTCCTGAGCTGTGCAAGTGGGTCATATAAAGAAAATATAGGGAAAGCGTTCTTACCCATCCACCTTGCTGAGTCACCCATGAGATTACACCCGTCCTGTCCAGGAATGCAGTCATAGCACTTTGGACCCTAAATTTCAGCTCAGGGGAGGATTTAATAACATACATCCCAAAAGCTGCCGAGGCCCTGATCAGCTGCATCTCTGAAGCCACTTCAGCCCTCTGAGAGATGTCAGTTTGGCACAAGGTCTCCAGGGTATGGGTAAATGCTGCTTCAAAGGCCTGGGGAGAGATGAGACAGGGGTCAAGAAGATATTATATAACAGGAAATTGAATATCAAGACGTCATAGTAACTATAGTTTCATGGTTTGGAAACACAATGTATTTTGTTTTCTTTTAAAACTGTGTGCTTGTTGACAATTGTTTTTAGTATACAAAACCCACATTTTAAAATTCCTGGCGTTTAAGCTGCCAGTGATGGAGACAAGTCAGTCAAAGAAAAACAATCGAGTCAGTAGCTTTCATTGGACACATGTTTGCAGAATACATTTTGTCTCATGATTGTCACCATTCAAATGTTGACACTTCAAAACCTAGACAATACCACAAGATAATTATCTGCAATGCTGGGAAACACTCTAAGTAGATGAGACAATATGTAGTTTTTTTTGTTGGATGATTTCATCTTTGACATGACGTCTAGTATCATGACAATAATAAAACTACATTTCAACCCATTTCCCCTTGTGGGACTAATAAAGGATACATTATTTGCACAACAAAATAGTCAAAGTGTGTGTGTGTGTGTGTGTGTCTCATAATGTGGCTACTGTTTTAAATGTAGGTCCTTTATGACTGATCCTGTGAATTCCATTAATGGATTCATATAAAATAAGATATATCATTAATTACCAGAGGGAAACTGCGGGTGTTGCAGCAACTAAAGGAGGTCATTTAAATAAGTACAGTTAAATATAAACAAATTGAAAATAAGTTTATAAAATAAGTAGCTTATAGAAATAACATAAAATATAAAGCATGTTCAGAGCATGAACCTGTTTTGCTGCTGCTTTCTTCAGGTCAGTCAGTGCACTTTGAAACCGGGGGTCATCATTCAGGGAATCAGCCACACTCCTCAGTTTATCAGCTATCTGAACTGGGTCAAAATTGTCCTCTGAAAATACAAACAAAAAAACATGCATAACGTCAGATTTTAGCTTTTAGCACAGCAGGCTAATTATCTGTATTTACTTTATTTTAAGTCTGCCTATAAGGGACATAAACGAGGGGGGGGGGGGGGGGGGGGGGGGTTCTCATCCCACCTAAACACCAATTGCACTGCACTCACAAAAGAAAACAAACAATCTGGTTTTATTCATGAGACACCGGGACGATTGTTTAAATTAGTATCACAACCCTGCACATGCATTTCAAATAATTATGTATTTTTAACTGTCTATGGGAAACACCTGTCCGCCCTGCTTGAAATCGCTCTTTAACCCTAATATTAAAAGGAAATATAAAGGCATATCAGCAGAGGTGGCAAAAGTGCTCACTTTCCGTACTTAAGTAGAAGTACAGATACTTGTGTTAAAAAATAATCTGGTAAAAGTGGAAGTACTGATTAAACTTCTTTACTCAAGTAAAAGTAACAAAGTACAAGCTTGGAAATTTACTTAAAGTATAAAAGTAAAATATATATATATATATATATGATTATTATGATAGAAACTGGGACTGCGGGTTAATAAGAGTCTGACTTATTAGCAAGACATGAATTCAGTTGTGATTCTGTGAGAATTTACAGATCCATTTTTTATTTTAATCTTCCTCCCAACATTTAAATGAATCTACATGTATGTGTGTGTGCTCAAATAAGGTTTCTGGAAAGAAAATAAAAATATGAATTACTAAACAGACATTAATTAAGAAGTTCCCCACCACATTGGCCAGGAGGCCATTCCTGACACCTACTGTCTCAAACATCTCTCTCTGACAAGGCCGAGGATGATGGGGATGTCCTGCTGCTTGTCTGCCGGATCTCTGTTTTCTTCATTTTCAATCATGTCGCCCTCCATACTACTATGTGCTAACGTTGGTGCCATCAAGCCGCAATGATTTGCTGTGAATTAATGCAGAATGCTGAATCTGTTGAGTTGCGTCATATGCAACGTACAGTAGATATATATTCCCATCTATTTAGATTGAATATGGTATTGATGACGTAAACAATAATAACGATAACTCTTGTGAAATTATGTGAAAGTTGAGGACTAGATTAGGAGTGTATTAAAGCTGATTCTGGTTTCCAACTTCGCCCCAGGTGTGTCTGTTAAAACAGACGGAGACAACTTCTCTCTAGCTAAGTTTTCATCTACTTGTCAATTGAATTACAATATCTGAGTTGGTGAACAGAAGAACACTCCAAAATGACTAGCTAACTTAGTTTAAATGTGCAAGAACTATAGACCAATAACAGGCTTATGTGAACTGACAGCATGATTTATACAATTTACAGTTCTCAAAGAGGCACACACACAATCTCAGCTGATTATTCTCCGGAAAGCTCTCTTTTTCTTTTCTCTCACTTTTTTCTCCGTGTGGCGCGCGCAACCGCTCGCGATGTGTGGCGCGTGTCCGCGCTATTTTCCGACATTACAACATCTCGTATAAAACGAAAGTAACGAGCCAATTTTGTAAAATGTAAGGAGTAGAAAGTACCGATATTTGTGTTAAAATGTAAGGAGTAAAAGTAAAAAGTTGCCACAAAAATAAATAGTAAAATAAAGTAAAACTATCTGAAAAATCTACTTGAGTACAGTAACAAAGTATTTGTACTTCGTTCCATCTCTGGATATAACACTGTTTTATCGTGAAGCCTAGGTCAGAGTTTATTACTATACCTTACCTTTCCGCATAAACGAGAGCTGATCTCGTTATTTTGAGATAAAAGTCATTATTACGAGCTAAGGTGTTCAGCTGCAAGAATAAGTAAATGCAAGCGCTTCCGTAACTTACTAGCTAACGTTCGACTACTTATCAGCAGTACCATGAGAGAAAATGAAAGTTCACTCAATGAATTGTTATTTGAACGTAATGTTAACTGGATTTTGGTAAATAATGTATCTAGGCCTTTGTTGCTATTCTGGTATATGGTCCTTGTCCTTAACGCTAACTACAGTGCAACAGTCATCAGTTAACGTTCCCCACCTAAGTGACAGTTCTCTCTCTCTCTCTCTCTCTCTCTCTCTCTCTCTCTCTGTCTCTTTCTCTTTCTCTCTCTCAATCGCATTATAGCATACATGGACTCAAAAAACAAACTAACCGTTGCTCGCTTGTACGCTGTCAACCTCCAATGAAGCATCGAACAGACGAGATTGATGATCCTTCTCGTCTTCAAGCAGATATTTGAATATTTGAATCGTCTGCCACTTGACAACGTCTTCAGTGGGAGCCATTGCTGCTCTCAAACGTAAGACAAACCGAGTGCTGCGCGCGCAGCCACATGCGCAGGATGTTTGTAAAATGGACTCGCCCATGGGCCACCCATTGTGACAAATCTCCGTCAGGTGAAACCATAGGTGAAACATACAGTGGCGGGTCTACATTGATTTACATTCCGGTCAAGACCCCCCTTCGAGCGCCCCCCTGTTGGCTGTTAGTACATTTTACCTCCAGAAGATGGTGACATCTCCCTTCTGATCTTCTTAGCTTAGTGCTGCTGCCCCACCCTGGTTCACACACACACACACACACACACACACACACACACACACACACGCAGACACACACACACGCACACACACACACACACACACACACACACACACACACACACACACACACACACACACTTACTGACTTGAAATTGATCACCAAAACAAGTCAATTTTTTTCTGCAGCATCTACATTTTTCCTATTCCTAATTAGGTGTCCATTGGTAAAAGCCCGGAAATGCACACATCATGGACATTCAAGCAGCACCATAGTTAGAATCAGAAAATGGTTTATTGCCACAGTAAGACACACCTACGTGGAATTTGGTGAATGGTGCATATATACACACAAACATTTAAAATTAATAAGAAGTAAACAATAAATACAGAAATAAAAACAATATATATAAAAAATAGCTGTTAAGCAAAAAAAGTAGTGCCAAAGCCTTTTCCATCAAACTGATTTGGCCCAATAACCATCAGTGAGGTGTTTGTATATCTCCATCCGGCGGTCACTAATCTAAATACTGAACCAACTCTTCACATGCATGTATGCTTTTGTCTTTGCGCAGTTACCTGCAGTGTAGGCCAAAGACAACAAATAAATGATTTAGTGTTGAGACTATCAGGGGATAAAACATGTCTCCTATTGTATCTTTGTCATAATTTAAAATCCTAAACTTACATTTATAATAACCCAGATTGTGAATTGTGTCACAAACCCAAATGCAGGGAGAGGGGTTGGGGGGAGCATTGAAAGAGGTACTACTTTCAAATCCTGCTAGCTTTTCAACATTACCAACCATGCGTTTAATATATTTTCATACTATTTTGTATTCCTCTCTCTCAGAATAACTAATTTTATTAACCCATCTTCATCTGTAGAACTCTGGATCCATCTTGTACACTGATGCAAACATCCAACCACAACCTTTCCCACCAACAGCGCCAAAGACTCCCCTCTGAACCAAATTGATTAAGAGCAACTTGGGAGGTTATGCTTCATACCAATGTGTTTTTTCTTAACACATAACTGTCCTCTTTTCTTTTTTCACACCAGAGTATGCTTATCTTAGTAAAGTATGCCTTGTATTCACACTACCCTGGCAGCTACCTTGTTTATGAGGACTGACAGAGAATATGAAAACAATGAAAGAGCATGTTTCATCCCACATTGTCCTCTGGCATGTCAGAGAATGAGATGAAAATTGGGTTGCCCAGTCATGCAATTCCATCTCTTCTGGAAGTAATGAAGTCCTGATTAGGAATTGTGCACCGGGATATTCAACGGGGATGTCAAACTCACTTCTGTATTGTGTGATACTCTAAAGTCACTGTGACGGCATACACACAGAAAATTGGTCACAGATTAAATAACCATCATCACAGCTAATGTACTGTACTTCCCAAACGTTAAACCATACTTCAGTGACAGATACAGAAGGAGGTGATATCAAACAGAACCAATGGGCATGACGGGTTGTCTTGCAAATATGTAAGATTAAGTATCACAAACTACATTAGACATAATCATCATAGGGGCTTTAGCTTTTGGTTTACTTGTTTGGAACGTTATTGCACCAGCACACATATTTTGGAGCCTCTTCAAATGGGCAAATCTTTAGAAACGTTAATAGGAATAAACATGCTAGTGTCAGCGGGAAATTTGTCAAATGGCCTTTTGAATGGGAGTGCTAGGGCCACTACTGTGATAGCCTCAAAATCCCTATATTGAAAACACTAAGAAGGCTCAAAGTATCAACAGGGCTCTGCACATGAACTGTTAACTTTTTTTCTGTGTTGTGTGTGAAACCAAAACTGGTCCCACTTTTGGGGATTTTTCAAACAATGTTTGAATGTTGTAAATATTTATTTATAACATATGGCATTACATAGAGTATCATTTTGCTTTGTATTCCAATGCAGGGGTGAGGTCGCAGCTCATGAATTATTGAGCACAGATTGGACTGATTGACAGCTAAGTTACATCTACACGTCAACTTACCCTTGATGGTAAAGATGGAGGCTCATCTTCTTTTAATTGTGTAGTGTATGCTGGTTTGTTGACTCTCTGGAGGAAACTGACGTAGAATTTCAAGTGCATTAATTTATTCTCAAGGATTATAGACTTTTCTTCACTGCTTGTTTGCTGTTGCTCTTACTAATTATCCTCTTCTCATCACAGTTTGCACTTGCTCTCCTATTTATATTTGCCATACACTTCCAGATAATTAGATGGAAAGCTAGTGAACTGTGGCCTATTGACCATTTAGGGTATTGTATGGCTTATTCTTTGTACCCTTTTAATTCAAAGTGGAGCAGATAAATTGAAAATACCCTAAAATCTCTAACTATGAAACTCTAACTCTAAAATGTATCAGGTTGTCTTTGTATTTTTGGGAAAGAACTGCACAATGCATTGTTCTGACACGGAGATGTTTATGAACATTTATTTCTGTTGGTGTATATCTTTTGAGTAAGACTGTAATTTCTTTTTTGGCTTCAGTTGAATACCTGCAGACACTGTGACCTCTCTGTGTCATCTCAAATGTAGTATGTTGTTGATGATATATCCAGACTCGCATGGAGTTAGTAGCCCTAAATGGGGGGTTGGGGGGTTTGGGGGACAAAAGCTACTGCCCTTTTTGTCTGGTTGCTAGTGACCTTTTCAAATGGCAAATCAAAACATTTTTCCTTATTTGTTGGTTGCATGTGTCTAGCTGGAATAAAAAAGAATATCAAATGTATACTGATTTTGGCCCAAACATTCTTTTTTAACTTGATATTCAAAAGGTGGCTGTTAAGCTCATCATGAGCTCAGTTTTGGTGAACAAACCACATTAGAGGAATATATATTTTGAAATCTGTGTCAAAGTTTGTTTAAAAAAACCTTTATGTTGTATCTTCCATATCCAAGAGTAGACAAAGATGCATTTAGAAAAAGGTCATTAGGTACCAGCTGATCTGTTGCTTCGGCAAGTTGAACACAAAACTTTATCTTGTTACAACGTTCCCTGTAAATTGTGATATCCAAAACTTCCAACATGCCCCAAGGTCCTCTCAATGTATGCCATGCTAGACGCCTCATTAAACGTTGCACATTAGGTGTTTGAAGCAACTCAGCTGACTTCTCTTATTATTAGAGAAGCAGCTGGATGAAACCCCTGAACTCCTCACTTTACATTGTGCAGAATGAAGCCAGCTCCCCTTACAGAGGAGCCTGACCTGGAATGATTTTATCTGCATTTTCTTTCACTACTTGCAGGCTGTAGCCATAGGGACTAAACTCATGTTTGCAGCAGCCACAGTCAGGAGGATGGAAGTATAGACTGTGAGTTCTTGTGGTCACATTGAATATGATGAGTCATTGATTTTTATGCATCATTGAACTCCCTCAGGACAGCTGGATCCCACATATCCTCATTTTTGGAAAATACTTTAAACAAGCTAAATATTGTTTCATATAGAAAATTCTTATTAGAAAATAATTATAATAAAAACACATTGAATAAAACAAGGTAGGCGGTTGTTTTTAACATCTCTTTTTAGGTGAAAGTGTCACATTCAAGTTAATGGTAAATATTTCCAAGGTCTTCAGCTGAATGACTGCTATGGCAATGGGCATGCCATCATTACATTTTTCTGTTCAGCTTTTTGTAATATTAAAATAAAATGGATTATCGCTAATTTTATTTCAATAATTTTAGCTGACTTCTCTATTGGCTGTTCAAACACGTGATGTCCCTTAGGTTTTGCAACTTGCATAGCTGAAATTCTAGACCCCAATAATAAGATAACCCCACTTTTTCAGACTTTCTTTTAGTAAAAAAAATAGAGAAAATATCAACATGGCAATATTATTGTCCTCTTAATGCGTTACACCAATCGATACACTGGCATAATATTAACAAAACAAGGTGCTGCGACATATTGCCCTGCTCCCATATGGTTCCAAGAAGTGGCGCTTAACACATGAATGAGGGAAACTTCAACATAAGTAACAAGCCAAAGAGGTTTTCAACAAAATGGCAGACAGCAGTTGAAGGAAAATAACAGAAGCGTCAGCCATGTATAAGTCCAAAGTTACTTTATATGTTACAGTTGCTTTATAGTTCTGTCATTTTAATTTACAGATTGAACAACTTGTGCTGCAGAATTGTGCTGTTTTCTAACAGTTTGGGGTTGCGGTCTCACAGTTGGTAATAAACCTTGAATAAAGAGAGAAAACCAGCACTTAATCTTTTTTTCTGTTCATAGTTACAGAGGTTGTTTAGCAATAAATTGATTATGGCAGAATTGCTGTGCCGTGATATTATAGGTATTGTAAGCCTTGTATCGCGAGGTACCCTGGGATTGCCACCCCTAGTAATAACAAAAGATTATCATGTTGTTTTACACTTATTGCTGTTAACTAGTAAGTGACTAATAATTCTTTTCAGTCGCATCAGTATTGTAAATCTGTGTTTAGGCTTGAAAGGTCCCAACATACTCTTGCCCAATATTTCAAATAAAAACCACTATGGTAAGTGTTATGGCCGACAAATGCTGTGCTCACGGTTTCCCAGAGGAATTTTTCCAGCAGTGTTGCTGAAGTGCGCAAGTTGTATTTTGTGCCGTCGGGAGATATTTAGCTTGTCCGCTGTCAAGAGAAGGACTTTAGACACATACTGTATGTACACAGTTGTAGATGTCAAATTACGTTTAAGAAAATGCTTTTAAGACTTCTTGCCTCTTTCTCTTCTCTGGGATGAAAGATGTTTGGCCAGCTGATTGATAATTATAGAAGTGATTAGTTCACCCATTTTTAGGGTGACATATCTCAGTTGTTGGCTGATGAGAGTGTGTGTTTGGGGCTCAGTTAAGGTGCTCAGGGCTTAATTCAGCTGAGCAGCTGTAATATTAGCCACTCATTTCAACGTCTCTAGCGACTGCTAAGTCATAACTGCTTTTTTGGCAGTGGTCAGATAATTGTAACATCCCAGCTGCTTCGGCCATTATCATCTCATTTTGTGGGAGACTGTGGACAACAGCAGCCCCTGACTATGGCCATGGAGATGCTGCAAAAGGTTTGAAAGCCAATCTGCCGTCCTCTGCCAAAGCACAAGTGTTTGTTGATGCACAACATGCATTAGACAACACAGTAAGGGCAAAGAGCAAATCTGGGTGAACTAAAATAGATGTGGCAAATTGTTTGAGGTGTCTCAGTTCTGTGAAACACTCGAGTGGCTTGAGTAGAAGCCATGAGGAAAAATCTGGAGAGGCATTTGACATTAGGAGTATTCTTAGTTAACGTTGTGAATTCAAAATATCTTGTTTTTTTTAAGTACAGTACTAGTTATGTCTAAATCAAGTTTTCTATGGCCATGATCAAAGTCCAATTTGAAACTTTTACATTGACCAGTGGTAGACTGTAAAAGCTGTAGACTGTGAAATTTGGCATACCTGGCAATCATGAGCTACTTGATCCAAATTCCAAATACTAAGGACCTGGTTCATAACTATAAATTATTGAGCTGATCAATGAAGTTTAAGTGGGAAAATTTAAACGTGATCAGCTGGAGAGAATACATAGCAATACAAGAACACAGGGATGAAAAGGTAGCGATCACCTGAGACATGACAGACATAGGGAGCAGGCACATGGGGAAACACGACTTGACCCCCGCCAGTGGGAGCTGGTGATGCGTGTTGTGGCTGACGAGGCCTTGTGACGTTAGGCGAGACGTCACCAGCCGTGGCCAACGCTGGAGGGGGACCCGGAAGTGCTGAAGGTCCGGTGGTTGTTGCGGCTGGGGGTAGCGATGGAAGAAGGCTTATGATCAACGGTATGATGTTTAAGTCTATTGGAAGCCCTTGTCCGGTGAGCTTGAAGACGTAGATGTGACGTGAGCAACCTGTCTGAAAGATGTAAGTCTTCTGGTATCTGCCAAGAAATCAGAACCATACCTGATCTTGCAGAGATGGAGAGAGTAGGTACATGGTAGGAGATAACATGGCACAGGCTCACTAACATTCTAGTCAATTACATTTCATTTACATATAGCATCAAGTCATAACAAGATATCTTGAGACGAGTAGGTCTTGACTATTCTAAGTTACAAGGACTCAATATTTCTAGTAAGAGCAAACAGCGCAACAGTAGCGAGGAAAAAAAACTCCCTTTTAGGAGGCAACCTTGGGCAGACCCAGACTATTGGGAGGCGTTGTCAGACGGGATCTTTGAAATGAATAGTGACAATAACAGTCACGGTAAAAGATAATAGATGCTAAGTTTTTTTGCTGTCAAAGTGCGCCAAAATGAATGATAGTCAATGATACGCTAACGGCGGGTGACGGCCTAATAGCAGAGAAAACGGCGCCGTAGGAGCCATATTGAGTCATATGACGGGATCCGACTGCTGCCGCGTGACTGAAACATGCCCTGTTTAGAATAGATCGTCTTACAGATCATCGTTGACGTCAGGTGAGCTTAGTTATAGCTCCCGATCAATGACTGAGAGCGTGAGAAAATGACCCTCTTGCGTTAAGCGATCAGAGACACACGCCTGGCTGCGCAGCATGATATACTGTATGTAGGTTTGTCTGATGATTGGAGGTGTGATTTAGGCGTGGCCCTGCTCCCAAACCTAAGTTAACAAACTAACTTAATTTAATTTTATATAGACTTTGTGTTTGATGACATGATTTGGTGACAGTAGTTTCCAAAAAAAAGATGTTTTGTTAAAGTACCCTTTTTATTTTTTGTTGAGTGTCCTAGACTTTTTTGCATCAATAGGTTGCTGTTTATGGAACAACACCTATAAAATGTATTCTGCAAGCAAATGCATGGACTTGGACTGCGTGCATTTGACTTGCATGAGCAATGCATTAAAGGGCACACGCACAACAAAAAAGACACGGGAGAGGGAACAGTGGAAACTACTCAGTTTTTCCTAACTTATTTCTTCCTTGACCCATTGACCAAACACATAAATCTCAGTAGTATGTTCAAGTGTATTTCTTCCAGACAGTAAATTCCACTTGAAATTACATACAAGGAAAACCCAGTTACCATGCCTTTTAGAAACAATTTTAGATTTCTAAAAGGATTTGTTTTATCAGTGGAGCAACTAAGCATAATTTTTTATGCACCACATAAACTCACAGAAAATTGCAGGTCTGCTGCACCTATGTTCTTTTATGTCAAGACTGAAGACTTTTCTGTTTGGCACTGACTTCTATTAAATTAAGTAACTTAAATTCATTTCTTACACTGCACTGTAACATGTAGTCTTGCGTTTTATACCTGTATTATTCTATTTTAGCTTGTTGTGATTTTCTATTCTCTTTATGAATGTTTTATCTGCTCTTTAATGTTTAATGTAAAGCATTTGAATTGCGTTTTTGCTGCAACGTTATCTATAAATTAACTTGCCTTGCCATACATCACCTGCTATGTTCAGAGCAGCAATTCTCCGTTGTTAGGAGACTGTGTCAGCTGAAGTGAATGCATTTTTTTAACATTCAATTTTGGGTTTGATTTAGTTCTATGACAGCTGTCATCCATTCCACCCCCATCACAGTCTGCTGAGACAAGATGTACAGAGAACAAGAACATAATGCAAACTGAATAATTTAAGAGGGACAAAACTTGCAAGCTGGAAAACAAAGTTTCCTCCTACTCCTGGTGTGGAGAAACATGGAGGACACTTCCACCACTCTCATTTGTGTTGTACTTAGTCTACATTACAACCTGCAAAGACAAGTGAATAGCGATTACAAACAATGCAATTAAGTATAAGAAGATTTAAAAAGCTTTTTTTTTTTATTTTAGAATAATGTTCTTGGGATCTTATTTTATTGGAAATGTGTGACCGCAAAAGAGTGACATCTAGACATCTAGTATGATTTACAACAGGACAGGTACATTATGAGCATCCTCAAGAGCATAAATCTATCTGGAGTCAGATTTAGGCAGTACAAAGGACTGAATGGTGTGGGCAAACGAGAGCTTTCATTTACAGATGTTGGTTATAAGTCTTTCATCGTTCTGCAACTTGCGCATTTAACAGTGTTTCTTATGACCTGTTGAGACTTAAACCGTGGCTTCTGTCTGTCTTCTCAGCATCTACCCCTTATAATGATGGAGATGCGAAAATCAAAAGGAGGGATGTTTTTGTTGTCAGTGGACATCAGGAAGTAGGGCCGGGGGGAAAGAAAATCAAAAATTGTGTTATTTTTTCCTTGAATTGAGACATACACTCACCTATAGGATTATTAGGAAAACCATTCTAATACTGTGTTTGACCCCCTTTGAAAATATGAATATATGAATATATGAAAATGTATATATATACTGTATATATTACTTTATCAAGCACTATGTTAGCACTTTCTTGCATCTATTTCTACATGGTGATTTAGCCTCTAAAGCAAACAGTTAAATGTACAAATTCTCACAACCTGCAGTCTTGTTTTTGTTTTATAGGAATATCAATGTTGTGAAAGTGTGAACAATCTGAATGTCTGAGTTTTCCTTAAGCAGTTGGCACACAGCCCCTCTCATCTTATCAGCAACCAGCAGCCTGACTCCATTTTAAAAATGAACTTCAGCATTGCTGCTTTCAAGTAACAAATTGAACACTGACCATTGATATTAAAGTATAACGCTCCAAGAACTTTTATGAAAGTAGTCATTTTTTAATTTATTTTAAGTTAAGGCAATCCAATACAAAGCATTTTACAACCCACCATATGACAATAATCATGTACAAATCAAAACCCATTTAAAGGAAAAAAAAAAGGAGTCATGCAAATCAGAAAACTGAAGAGATATAAATAAATAGTGGGATTAGACAAAAAATGAATACTAAAAAAATGCGTTAACTGTAACATGCTTATTTTGCTACGGTTTGTAACCACTGTTGAGACAAATGTTTAAGAGCCAGGTACGAGAAATAGGAAATAGCAAACAGTCCACAGAGCTCACTGCATTGTTTGGCACTGACATGCATGTAATCTGTTTGGACTGGTTCCTATCATACAGATGGTTGCACTATTTGATGCTACCTCAAGAAAACATGCAGTCAATCCATCACACTTATAAGTTTAGGGCATTAATAGGTCACCTTGTGACCTAGACTCCAGGAGCGATGGCTCTTCATACAAACTCCAAAAATAAATACATTTCTTCAATACAGTAATATTCCTAAAAACGTATCCATCATGTACAATGAGCACTCCTCGCAAGGATAAAGTGCTGCTGGGATCTATATGCAAACCAACTGTTCACACACTTTACATTCTAATAGCATTCCCCGCCACTGTTAACAGTTTCCTCTCTTAAACCTCACAAAGATTCACAAGCACATAGCTGTTTGCCATTTTGAACACCTTCAAATCGTTTCATTTTATCCACCCAAGAGCCATACTTTTCCACCTGAGTTGCTTTTTAATACAGGACTAAATGAGATGCAGTGACTGCCTTTCGCATTGTTTTGCAAGGCCTTTAGCTTGCTACATTAGACATTTGAATAGAACCTTTAAGCTGACATTAATTCTGACTCTGCCTTATTTTGTCAGTTTAAAAGAAAAGGACACCCTTTTACAGTCTATTGTATTTTAGCATTGTTTTGCATTTGTTTACACGCCACACCGATAAGGGCAACATGTACGTTAAGTAGTAAACAAAACAGAGTGAAACTGGAACAATGATAGAAGAACAATGGTTTTGGGTAATGAGTGACAAAGATGGAAAAAGTTCATATAAGATTAAGAATTAGTTTGTGTCTATGTAATGCTAAAAAAACACACACAAGTACAGCCATGCTAGCAGCTCTGTGAGGCCGCACTTGCTTTGAGCTGAATGTTAACATCAACATGCTGTGTCAGTGGTGGAGTATTGTCCGGCTGCACGATTAAACCTTCTGGTATAGGGGGAAAAACACTTTTGGGTTGTTTGTGTATCTTTTAAACCAATCACAATCATCTTGGGCAGAATTAAGCCAAAGATGCAGCAATGGTGCTGCTGTTTAGCAGGTACTTATGCTTACCATCTTACTTTAGAGTGTTAGAGTTCTAACAGTTGAAATTTTGACCTCATAATGACGCTACAGGAAAAGTCAGAGGAGGATGTCTCAACCCAAATTTCATGACAATCGATCTAGTAGTTGTGGAGACAATTCATTCTGGACCAACGTGATGGAATGTCTGACATTGGCATCCCCACAGGCTCACTGCTATCGTGGCAAACAATTCAAACTTAGTAAAACAAGAATCTGCAAGCCATGGAAATACAATTTTTTATGCAACATGTGTATGTCTGCCTTTAATTTTAGCAGTCTTTTGTCTACTGCATTTTTTTCATTAGGGTGTCCTGTTCCTTAAGCACAAAGCCTAAAGTAGAAAGGCCAATTATGTGGACTATGTCATTATACACAGTGAGAGAAAAAAACACTGAAAAGAAACTGTCACTGCAAATTAATCATAAATGCTATGTGATTTGTCAGATTACAGGCATGATGGCAGAAGATTTGAGTGTTACGTTGTATTCTGTACTTTTATCAAAAACACTCCTCCTTGTGGATGTTTTAGCCTAGTCCTACTCTTGAACCACGTGTGCTTACTGATTATATTCCTTAATGTTCTTACATTTTACAGGATGATCTCCGCATTGTTGTAAGGCATCACATCATAGGAATGTCAGGGCTTGATGTTGCATCATTGTGCAAGGATGCCTCTCATATGACAAGCTTTGTTACTGATGCGTTCAAATTGGATTTGCTACTTGAAAGCCAGTTTGTTTTTGTTTCTTAACACTAACCCGACATTACAGACGACAGGAGGCTACAAAAATGCCAATCCAAGATTGGCAAAAAAGGATCCATCCTTACCCTGTTGTATAGATGGATTGTTAATGTGTTTGAACATAAAATAATTACTTATGCACTGAATGTAATGAACCTAAACCCTAAAGCCCTCTAGATCACTTGTGAAATGTCTCCCACCAGAGATTTGTAACACACTGCTGCTAGGCTCGGGCTGTATGAAAAGTAAATCTCCAGTGAGAAACACTGGCTGTGATGGTGCCGACTCTCAGTGGGAAGTCTGTGACCAAGGAGGTTATGTGGCTGCTGATGCGTTGCTGCTGGGGGCTTACAGATTTCCACTGACATTGGAGTCTTTGTGTTGCAGACGTGGTGTTTTTGGTATCGTATAAGGGCCGGATTACCTTTCTACTTGTCCCTGGGGCAAAAATTAGATGTGGCCCCAATTAATCACTATGTCCCTTTAGTTCCCCCAATTCCTTTTGCAACATAAACCAACCCGTGTTCCTGCGTTGGGAGTTCTACCTTTTCCCTTGATTGCTGTGTTTCAGTTAGGGATATTTTGATAAAAACCCATTTGTTTTATTAATATGTAACATAAACGCATTAGTGTATGCATCAACCAAAAAGGGAAAGTTATAGATTTTGACACAATGCCTCGCTACATGATTGGATAACCATTGCCTTAAGACCCTAACCGTCTATGTGTATTGCCTAAGCCTAAGTAGCTTCAACCTTGAGTCTGTTTTTTACTTATATGGTACTGTATTTTGTATTTACTGTAGGCTATATTGCAAAAGCACACACTTTTTTGGGGAAGAAACTGAGGTTTTGATTAATAGGTTAATATTCCTCTTGTGCAAAATCTTCCTCATGGGATTTTTTTCATTCTTAATGAGAACCTTAAATCATTCATGTTTTCAGTATTATTGATAAATTGCAGCCACAGCAAAAAGTGACTCAAAATGATTATATACTGTGTAATTATCCTGGTAGCTGCAGGGTTTCCCGCAGCACTTTGCAGCTAAGGTGGCCTCCTAGGCCACACATCCCTCCCGCCTTAACTACGTCGTCAATAAATAAAAGTGTATCTGCGATATCCGCAACAGGCTTGGACATAAAAGCTACGGGCTGCTTTGGACTTGTCAGTCTCGCAAGCGGTTTCAGGAAAGTGGCTGCATGTGTCTGACAACCCTGTAGCATCATCATTATCTTGTCCTTGGTACAGAGACACATTGTACTTTTTATCTGCAATTCCTTGAAAATAATTGATGACCATCAAATGTCCATGCCACTCTGAAGAACACAAATAATATACTGGGATATGGGGGAAGTCACTTCTCATACAACATGCTCTTATAAACATTTACCTAATAAAGAAGAGATGAGGTAACTACATACCTGTAGTTTTTTCTTCATCATAACTGATGGATTAGCAGAAATGTAGATAATTCCCCAATATAAAAACTAATTCCAGAATGGAAAAGGTGCCTAAAAATATCACTGCATTAGGCCACACCAATGACTGACGAACAAGGCTTAGGTCAAAGTTCACATGTCCTGGTACAATGAGAGAAACAACCACAGACAGGCACAAATTTTAACCACAACATGATCTTTTGAACCAACCTGCTGTCAAATTAGACGTAAAACAGTCAATGCCTTGGTGTGGGGTTAAAAGGCTTTCACCAAGTCCTGGAAAGTTTGAGCCTCTCTTTAAGGAAAATCATCCAAAAGTAATTCATAATTAATAAATCAAAGATAAACAAACCAAAAAACTGCTGCTCCTATAGTCACTAGGAGATTACGGCACAAAATTCAACACCCATTTCCTGGCGTCTCGGCTCCTGTTTGTACCAACAAACAGGAGGAAAAGAGTTCCCACTGGACTCTGAGTGGCTGCTGCATGCTGTCAGTCCTCAGTTAAAAGCCAGGAGGACGGCCTCAGATCAGTGTGTGGTGGTGTGTGTGTCCAGGCGGTGTGTAGGGAGGTGGTGCTGGGTTGGGTTTTATCCCCCGGCTCTTCATGTAAGAGATGAACTGGTCGGGGATTTCTGCTAGCACATCTTTAGCAAGCCGAGCCATGCTTAACACATGGTTGCCTGTCCGGTCCATGTAATCTCTGAAGGGAACAAACTGAGTAAGAAGAGAAGAGAGAGTCAAAACTTGACAACAAATGGTTCCCTCTGTCTAGCATAATTCCATCAAGGGATTTTGTTGAAGTGATTCATGAACAGCTCTAAATACTTTTTTTCCAAGAATGTTTTCTGAGTAGGGTGATATACTGAATGGAGAAATCCAGAGGGCTCATGTTTAAGCCCCTATGTTAGTCAACAGTTCGTGCAAGTTTAAGTATGTTGATCCATTACTAATCCTGCACTAACGCCCAAGTGAAAATAGATGTTGTTCTACTGGGGTTTGACAAAATGACTTGGTGTTTTGTATTATTTGTCATAGCACATGAAGGTCTTCCCAGGAAACTGTTAAGCTGAGGTGGTAAGCCATCCAAATCACAACATCTTGCTTTAAAACTTTAGGAAACCGTGCACAATGTCCGTTGTCCACTTGTCAGATAATTAACTCTTTAGTTTTAAGATGCATATGGTTTTCTATAGTGACACATAATGTAAAACGTTTTAGAGTGCTTGTCTCCATGGAAATTCACAGGAAGCACACACAGATGTCCTAATCTGTTGGAGTTGTCAGTGCCAACAGATGGTGTTTTGTCAGAAACATTTTTATGTACCAGCACAACTGACAACAGCATGAATTTAAAATGGAGATGTAAAAAATATGACCCATATACTGTAAAACACGACAAACCCTGTAAATCTGAGTTATTCCTGAAATTGTGTGAACCTGTTTTTCTAGTGCATGGTCACCTGAACAATGTCTCTCTCTGCCAATTTCCCCCGGGACGAGATTCTGATGTCATCACCATCCAGCTCCACCATAGCTGAAAGATTACACACACACATACGCACACACGCATGATTGGTACACTACTGATGCACAGGTTTATTTATTATGTATCATATTAATCCAAAATATTTTTGCTCTGGCGTTGATAAGGAATAGATGACGTTGAGCTGTGATCTAACTTTATTGCATGTCCAATGAATACATTTTATTTATTATATTTTATTATAGTCTCTGTGCAATTCAGGATCGTCTAAGTACTGCAAACGCAGCAATTAACCTCAGCCATGTCTTCTACAGTTATGCTTGCATCCACCCACACATTACCTTCCCAACTGACTCATTTGAGTTTGTATAGTAATTTTCTCTCGGCTGTTTCTTTCTGAACTGGTGCCCGAGAGGTTAGCGCTGGCTGTAACAGTATTAGTCTGTGAGTTGTATGAATTAAAATGTTAATTATTGACGCATGTTTAAATCTGTTTAACTGACTTGATTTATGTATGCTGGATAAAATAATGAGGTTTTCTTTACTATGATACGTTGCCATAACACCATAACCAAAATATATCATCATTATGTTAAGGCAGCAGTCAAAAACATTAAAGTCCCTGTACCGTCAAATTCAGCCTGACCCACTCCAACTATGATGATGGACATGGGAAGTTTGGCAGCCTGCAGAGGAATCATAAAAGAACAAGTGAAATAAATATTTATTTTTCTTTTCAAACATGTACACATTTCAAAATAGAGGAGAGACACTTGTCCACTTCACCAATGAACTAAAGCGTGCGTTGCTGTATATCAGACATTATAGCAGTTAACAATGCTCACTCAAAACGGTTACAATCACACTAATGCTCTGTATCACCCTTTAACTATAGGAATTAACTTAAAGTAAGACAAGGCCTCCAGAGAGACAAATCAAATTAGAGTCAGGAAGTCCAATTAAGATCTCAAGTTGGGAGATATTTCAACAAAAACTTGTTTTTGTATACGCTTTCCCTATTCCAGACCAGATGTGTTATGTCCCTGTATCCAATTTCCTGTCGTATGAATGCTCCCCTGGCTCTTATCTTTGGATGACACGCACTGTATTTGCCAGCTGAATGCTGGATTAAACTTGCTGACAACACTAACAGCGTCCCCCGAGATAACGGAACAACAGGTCAGTAGCATCAGTACTGAATCTGTTTTCATAGCTTAAAAAAAACAATCAAATTTATCCACAGAATTCAGAAGCTTGTTAAGGCTGAACGGTAACATTTGTTCACAGCGTGAAAAACAAGTGTTAGTAGACACCTTGATAAATGCTCTGGCTTGTTTGTATTTCAGTAAACCAATCACAACCATCCTGGGCCGCACAAAGGCCCGATAGCAAATACAGCGAGAGGGGAGGAACATAAGGCGCCGGACGTCAGGCTTTATCTCAGCAGTACGTTTAGACAGACTAGGTTTTACATGGCAGGCAGGTGTGGCATAGTGGCATTTGTGAGCTGGGAGAGGAGGGAGAGGGAAGAGGTGCCAACTTTAATCAGTAAAGCAACCATCCTCAATCATCCGCCCAGCCACTCCCAAGCCACACCTCGGGTCAGATAGCATAACTGCTATTAGTCTTTCTTCTGTGGAAGTTCACTTGCTCCATCAAAGGCGCAAGCTGGACTGCAAAATACACCAATTTACTAAAAACACATTGTACTGGGAAATGAACCATGTTCACCATCTCAGTTTTATCATGTTAGCATGCTAACATGCACTGGGGGAAAAAAGGGAATGAGTACCCAGGGCCCTCATGTGAGGAGGGCCCGAAAAGATGCTAAAATGAATTTCTGTGGATGCGGGGAGAGGCCCATAGAAAATGCCTTTCTACAGGGCTCAGAATGTTGTGCTACCCCCCTGCCAAGACTAAAGGGAATGTCAATATTTTTGCTTATTAGATAATAAAATAAATTGACAAACTGAAATCAGAGGGTCACCAAAGTTAATACAATACACTCTGAGATGGACAAAAATACCACATTTCATTGAAATTCATCAAATATTTGTCTAGACATTTCACACATTTTTGGAGGAAAAGGCAAGAGATCACCAGAGTCTATGGTACATCATCTTGGAACCATGAATTTCTAGCATCTAGCAGCTGTTGGTGTCTCAACATATTTTAACCAGCCCAAGTAACAAATATGCTAAATATGTTGTTGTAATATTTTTCCCTTCAAGCAACAGCTTCTTCATTCTCTTAGAAAGATATCTATAAGTAAAATCTAAAGGTTTTGATCATTTGACTTTCATCCAATGCAACTAAAGTGATTTTCTTTACAATCAGCTTAAGTCACAATGACTGCATTGCACTCTAAAAGGCCATGTTGGTGTCTGTTGTAATTTCCAGAAAGATGGTAACCCAAATGCTCAATGCAAAAGCCTATATTATGTGTAATGAGTTGTTTCTGCAGTCACATATTTTGACAAAGCCGTTATAACTAGTCCAATTTTATCTCTGGCACAAGACAAATGTACGTGGGTAAGAGCAGATTCTCTTAATGCCATCTCAGCTGCAGCACATCAGCGTGATAATCAGTGTTCAACACAACTCCTGTCAGTGCCTGTTCTCCCACGCACACACAAACACTCATACTTGCAGATGTTTGCACACACATCAAATATCACCAAAAATAACCTGGCAATCCACCATGCCCTACTTTTGCCATTCTCCTGTCACATTGACTGCCAGCGGAGATCCAGTTTAATGAGACAACAAAACAGCATCAATCAACACTCATTACTTCACAATCTCACTCTGCCTGTGCTGCTTGAATCCAAATGTCATGCATGTGCATGATTTGACGGGTGTGTGCTCTTGCATATGTGGACATGCATACATGAACAGGTTTGTGGATATGTTTGAGGTGACTGTGCAATCAGAACGGGATCTCCTGAGTCACTGAACCATCCCCCTTTGGCATTGGTTCAGTTTCTTAACTTGCACTGCTTCAATTATTTTTCTTTAATAACTTTAATCTAGAACAAGTTTAATTACATTTGAGCACACCTCTGTTAAGACAGTTTTAATTTAAATATGAGATTATTACCAAAGAAAATGTTAGATATCCCGCTAATTAACGGCACAAAAACAAACAATCTTGTTGGAGGCTACAACCTTCATTAAACAGTAATTGCCAATTAAAGTGCTGTAGTCTGTGCTACATGTCCAGAGGGCCGTGCATTAATGACCCCTGTTTGTGTGTGTGTGTGTGTGTGTGTGTATGATCATGTGGCTACTATTTTAAATGTAGGTCCTTTATGACTAATGCAACTTTAGCATCAGTCTTTTTGCAAAATATCATGAAGTGCATTTTAAAAATTGTTTCTGCATGGTTCTCGTTTTTAAAACAAGTCTGCAAGGAACATTTAGAGACAGTTGAAGATTACGTTACCTTAATTAGCTAGCTGACTACAACTGATGAAATCTGCTTTTGTCCACCATTATCACTGTAAACTGCATATATGCTCTGCGAGGATGGAAAGCTTGATGGACTTAACAACATTAACAGAGAATGCAGGGCTTAGCAATTATTGTGCGATGTGTTTAAGTTTACGACCTTTGGGAAAGTGAAAATGTTGAATCATGACAGGATGATAAAATATGTGAGAACTTTGGACATATGAAGCTTTGCTAGTTGTTGTTTATGTTTGTGAAGAAATGAAGGATGGCGCTCAGAACTATAAATGTATGGTACTTTCACTTTAAATTGATTGTTTGAAAATGTTCTATGGGATCATCTGAACTAAAATTGCACATTAGACCTTTCTAAGGGTTTTAAATGTCATGTGTGACATGTGTTATGTTGTTATTACATGTGCATACATTTGTATAGATGTTTATATATATGTATAGATTTTTCTATAATTAAAATTGAGATAGTTTTGGATGTTTGCCCCCTTGTCCTATTTTCACTACATGAGAGAGTGCCACTTTTTTGTGTGTGTGATGTGAAGTATATTTTAAATGAAGTAATTATTACATTTACTTGAGTATTTTTCAGATAGGTATTTTTACTCGTACTTAATATATTTAATCAAAGTTTTTCCACCTCTGTTACAATGGTTGTGAAGTACTTTTAGTGGGCCCTGGCACTGATAAAGAGAAGAAGCACAAAACACGGGATGCTGCCTTTAATTGATTTCTTATCATGTCAGAGAATTATGTTATAGTCAGAATGAAGTGACAGGAGTAAGGAGAGAGCAGATGAAAAGATTTACATCTTTGAGATGGAGAGAGACAACACAAGTCTTTGAATCTGTGAGCGAGGGAGAGAGCAGGAGGCAGCAGAGGGACCCGAGCTGTGAGCAGAGGAGGGGGATGCTGAGTGATTGACCGGACGGATGTGGTATAACAGATTCTGTTGTACCTGATAAACATCATCTTGTTTCACCACATGGGTCTATATTACCCCTATTTTCTACTGAGCACGTTTGCGCTAGGTTCTGGAGGGGCAGCTAAAGAGGAATGGTAGATTTATTTATTTATGCCTTCTGGCTCAGCTCTCTTTTTCATCACAACGGTGTGATAAATTGAATGTAATACCGCACCTATTGCGCCGGTTTCTGACCAAGCTCCCGCTCCATTGTACCCTTACTTGTGAACAATACCCCAAGTTATTTGAACTCCTTCACTTGGGGTAAGGACTAATTCTGCAGTAGGCACTCCATTGGTTTCTTGCTGAGAACCATGGCCTCAGATTTAGAGGCGCTGATCCTCATCCCAGCCGGCTGCCAACTGATCCAGTGAGTGCCCAAGGTCGCAGGCTGATGATGCCATCAGGACCACATCATCTGCAAAAAGCAGCAATGAGATCCCCAGACCACCAAACTGACACCCCTCCTCACCCCGGCTACGCCCAAATATCCTGTCCATATTACAAACAGGATTGATGACAAAGCCGGAGGCAAACCCTCACTTGAAACGAGTCCAACTTACTGCCGAGAACCCGGACACAGCTCTTGCTTAGGTTATACAGAGATTGGATGGCCGTGGGAAGGGACCCCCTTATCTCATACTCCCGCAGCAACTCCCACAGTGTCTCCCAGGGGACTTGGCCATACGCCTTCTCTAGATCCACAAAACACATATAGACCGGTTGGGCATACTCTCAGGCTCCTCCAGGATTGTTGCAAGAATGAAGAGCTGGTCCATTGTTCCACAACCAGGACGAAATCCGCATTGTTCCTCTTCAACCCGAGGTTCAACTATCCGCTGAAAACTCCTTTCCAGCACCTTGGAGTAGACTTTACCAGGGAGGCTGAGAAGTGTAAGCGGAACCACCACCCTGGTCTGCCACTCCTTTGGCATTTTCCCAAACTTCGGGACGCAGTGTTGAAGAGGCATGCCATCCAAGACAACCCCTCCAGACCCAGAGCTTTCTTCATTTCTGGACGGATCTCTTCAATCCCCGGGGCTTTGCCACTGTGGAGTTGTTTGACTGCCTCGGCGACTTCCACCAGGGAAATTGACGACAATCCACCATCACCCACTAGCTCTGCCTCAAAAGACACCCCCGCATACTGTATAAGTCTCGTGTACAACACCATGAATGACAAGAGATTTATCTTGGAGGTGGAAAAACATTACACAACACCACGCATCCCTTTTATAGGGACAACACCATAAAAGAGAAGGCATGGAGTTTAATTGCAGGAGTGCTTGGAGTGGAAGGTAGAGACTAGCTTAATAAACACGTAATTGTTCTTTCAAGCACTTGTAGAAACATCAAAATCGGTCGGGCAGGCAACACACTCCACTTCTGAGACGTTCCCGTGGTGTTATGGCGCATGCCGGAGGACGGAAAAAAAAGGCGGCGCAGCCAGAACACAGACAAAGAGACACACAGATGTGTCCAGTGGAAAATCCAGGTTAGGCTTGGGTGGGTGTACAAAATTCCGAACCGGTTTGATATCAAGCCAAAGACCGGACCGGTATACCAAAGTTTATCACTAGATGTCCCACTTGTCCCGAGTAACTAAAATACCCATACTCCCACCGCTACTGAAATGTAATTTCCATGTAATTTTACAGCGTTGCTCGGCTAGGGAGATAATTGCCATCAGACACTAGCGCTACTAAATAGTAGTTCACTAAATCATAGATATTTTTTATACATCCATCTCACTTAAGCAACTGATAAGTGATTTGATTCAGAAAACATCAATTTTGCCATTTTCTGAATAACACTTTTTAGAAGAAGCTGATCTCGTAATGGGTGGGTAGCACACCTCCATGAGTACATAGCACACCTCCATAAGTACATGAGGCAACTGTCTGATTACTCCACATTTTAATTAGGATACTCTGTATCGGCCAGGTTCTCCGTCAAGTAAACATAGTAGTACAATGTGTTCCTTTGATGTAAAAGTAGCCTAAGTGGTTTGGGGTCCTGCTGTAAGTAAATTTTGAGTTACAATTTGGTTTTGGAGAATTCTACAACCAGCAATACCTCAGGCTAAGCAATCACCCCGTTCCAAACAGGTACATTTTCAACGAGCACTGTACTAGTTACTGAAAACATGGGGGACAAGTGATACATGTCCACACATTGACCCAAACACACACAAACACGTGCATGCACAAATATAAACCCACTCCAGATGTCCTCAACATACAGAGAGTAGTGCACATTCGGGCTTCCGCTTGCTTCCTATTGCTTTTTCTTGAAGGCACCTTCCAGCATGAATAAATATGAGAACATACTTAATATAACCTCGGCAGTGTGTCCTCCCCCTCGCTCGGATCCATCGAGAGTTAAAGGGAAAGCAGTTGAAGCATCAGTAGACAGAGTGGAGGCAGTGAGATAGAGCAGCAGGCAAGATCTTAAAAGGAAGGTGTGGCTGTTCTAATGTTTTGACTAACAGTCGCAAATTCCCTTTAAATCCAGTCTGCTGGATGTTCTGTGCCTGCGGTGGGTTGAGGAGGAGGAAGAAGGGAGAAAAGGCGAAGAGGGAAGAAAGCTGCCAACTACTATTTAAAGCTGGGAGAAAAAAAAGATTTAGGGCAACTTTTAGGGAAAGCTCAGAGGAATAAAGGACAATGATGTGTATTTGTTAATTTACAGAAGCAGGTACATCTTGTTCAGTGCTGTACTGCTTTCGGACAGTAGAGGATTCATTTCACGCAAGAACAAAAACATAACCTGGGTGTTGGGCTACTTTGGTATAGTTGTTAGGTAAATCATTATTTTTTTAATTGATCTTGCAATAACAGAAAATAATTGTCAGTTATATGGATCCATTATGACAATTACAGCCGCACAATATATTGTTTTTTTTATTGTTATATCAACTAGCGCAATATACACATTGCAAAAGGCTGCAGCACATCGCAAAAGACACTAAGTACACTTAAATATTTGTTTATTTATTGCAAGTCATATCTTTATTGCGATATTCTATCGCATATTTGTGCTGGGATAATGCCCAAATGATATGTTGATTTAAAGGAATAGTTGGACATTTTGGGAAATTTGCTTTCTTGCAGATAATTGCACCCCCACCACCGTTCCGATTCTTACATTAACAATGGCCTCTTTGGTCTGGGCCATGTCAGAAATGACGCCGTCTGTGATGATGAGAAGCACAAAGTACTGAGAGCCGTCCTGCACTGCAGCTGAATACCTACACACACACACACACACACACACACACACACACACACACACACACACACACACACACACACAGACACACACACACACACACACACACACAGATACAGAGAGAGATACAGACAGTAATGAGCTGTATGATCTCATTAATACAAGAACAAATCTAACTTTATTGATGGATTAAAATGGATCTAAACATTGATACCACACATTGAAATTAAATCCATGACAGTCCAAGTCTTATCACGTACTCTCACCACAGTCAAATTCAATACAACTTGTTCTTTTGTTTTTGCTGTACTTTAGGTAACTCATTAAATGCTGCACAAATACACATTGATTAATCAGCCCAAACAATCACGTTTACCTCAAAGCTGGTTTACTCTGCTTGATTCACAGATTAACACCTTTAGTTAAAAATCTCTTTGTACTTGTTCACCTATTCAAATGCTAAATACCAACACTAGTTTTGTATTCTCAAAGCTATGGCTCCCTGCCACAGTTTAAAAAGGGTTTTTGTCAGAGTGACATGTTTAATTACAGAAGGGCTTGGGGTAATCAGATGGAGAATTGTCCGGATATGGCTCAACAAATGAAATGACGAGGGAATTGGTGAGAGGTGGAAGTGGATGTCTGGGGCAAAATAATCCACTCAAATCATGTCACAGTTGCATATTTTTTGTTTTATGATATGTGATGTGTCAGTATATATGTTCCATCAGCTATTTCTGCCGCTCTTTTGATAGCTGTCAGTCAATCTAAATTCACACATTCATACATGTTACATTCTGTTTGTGGTGTCTGGCAGGACATGTCATCAGGGTACTGGGTCAGAAAGCAGTGGCACAGGAAAGCAAAACTACCTAAAGCCAGCAGTCTAAAATGTGGATGTATTAATTGGAATAACTGGAATCTTATGGAAGATCATAATCTTGAGGATCTTTGTGCTAACATTTTGGTACAAAAAAAAAAGCATTGGACAATGTGTCCTGATCCCTGCAGATACAAAACACAAACGTATGTGAGAAAATCTGTTCAGGTTTCACTGTATTGCCAATACGTTTATTGTATTTGACTGTAAATATGAATGAGTCAAAACCATTCCAATATAAAATATAAACTTGTATTTTGAATTTGCATGTTCCTGTCTAAGACCAATTTATATCCATGACCGCACAAGTAAAAATAGATTAGATAATAATAAGATAAAGATAATTTGTTTATTAGTCCCCAATGGGGAAATTACTGCACTACACTCTGTGTACACACTTTTTGTTAGTACTCACACGCAGGCCTGAAATACACACACATGCTCAGGACCTATACATGCACTATACATGGAGAGATGTCAGAGTGAGTGATTATTTATTTATTATTATTTATGATTATTCAGAGTGACTTGATTATTCAAGTCTCTTACTGTTTTCAATAAACCTGCCCAATGGAAGGGAGTGATATAGAGATATGTAGTATTGTCCTTGTTGCTTTGCCACTTTAATAGAGCTGCAATGTTCCCTCACCTGGCAACATGGTTCACCACAGGAGCAAAGTTAGTTGGCCCGTACAGCTGCACTGTCTTCAGACTCTGGTGGTATGCCTCTAAGATGCCCTCAATACCATTGCAGTATGGATTTTCCAGGTTTCCATTCTTTATGGAGAGAAAGTACACTGCCTTCATTAGATGTCATTTACTTGGTTCTGATGAACCTAGCCATGCACAAAATCAATAAATTAGGATAAACACAATAAATTAGAAGATTCAGTGGAACGATTTGGGGCGTTGGATATTATAAGCATGAAATAGGCTTGATAAAAATCATTGAACTGATTAATCAAAGATGAAATAAGGAGAGGTTGACTTCACCAGTGGAAACTCATGCGAAACCCGTCCATCAGGGGGCAGTTTGGCTCCAAAGCCCAAAGCAGGGAACATCTTGTCACTGTCATAGTCCTGAATGATCTCCCCAACAGCCTTCAGGGCCATAGCGTAAGCGTTCAGCTGGTAGGGATTCATGTAGTGTAGCGAAGTGGACTGGGACGGGTTACCTATCAACCAATCAGTCATGAGGTCATTGTGGGTAATGAGCGACAAAGAGGTTAATTCTAGAATGCAATATGCTGTTTTAGTGTAAAGACATGCAGCTTTTGATCACAATTAGCAGGAGCTTTCATGTTCAGTCATAAGGGACGATGAATTATAAATTAAAATCCAGAAGTTTGTGACACAATCAAGGGCAATCTAGTAACAAACAGTGGGGTGAAAGCCATTTTGAGAATTAAACACTTCCATTAATTAATTGAGAATTGAGAAAGCTTCTCACTAACTGTGACCTTCTCAAATATCCCAGCTATAATAACACACCATTGAGTAATTTAGCATTAATAGCCCAGCTGGGATATTCTGAGTTTTTTTCAGAAAATGTTGTTATCATTGCACCCAGGGAGGTTGTGGATGACATGTGCACATCTGATTAGACGCACGTGCAGGAATCCTGCTGTTTGCCTGGTCAGGCTGTGAGTTCACAACATGTAGCACAGGTGATCATATCTGTAGTCTAGAGTGTAACAACAACGTGTCTGTCACCTTAACCTACATCATGGTTGGAAATCTCAACAGGTTGGACTATCTGCTAAGCCCCGCCCTCTTTGTTACTGTTGCCACACTTGTCAAGATTTGTGTTTGTCCCTGCCACATAGGCCTGTGCAGTTCATTGACCCAACGAGTTTCAGCAACAAGGAAGTGCTTTGATTCTGTAATTTTGCATTGTAACTTTCCATCTACAGCAGAAGTTGGAATGTGTTAAATTATGTATGTAAATTGACATCTGCTACTGTGATCACCTTGCGATTACTTTTTTAAAGCACATTTCTGCCCTTTTTTTATAATAGAATTTACAGCGTGCAACATTAGCACAGCGCAGGGTTTAGCTTGTCATTGCACTGTTTAAAAAAGTCATTGTGACTGGTGTTAGTATTTGGGTTTTTATTAGTGCGGTCAAACAATGAAAATATTAAATCGCAATTAATCACAATAAGGTCATAGTTAACTCGCAATTAATCGCACATTTTTATCTATCTAAATGTCCCTTGATTTCTTTTTGTCCCATTATTGTTTCTCATTTTAATGCTCTTATCAACATGGAAAAGTGAATTGGCTTGCTTTGTGCAAAATGTTTTTTTAAAATTTAAAACAATATTGGCATATAGCCTACTACGGTGTTCAATTTCACACGTAACATTCTCACTAGTATATCTCACACAATGTAACACTGTCCATTAATAAAAGGGTGAAAAAATACTTTGATGAGGCCGCGGAGAAAATGTGTTTGCGTTAACACCATTAATAATGTGTTTAACTGACAGCAGTTTTTATATATGTAAATAACAATATAATATCATTACAGAAGATGTGTTGAAGGCAGGGTTGGTAACATTTCCCAATATACAATTTTAACATATTTTTTAAGTTGGTTAAAATACTGTCTCAGACTAACTTTTACACAGGTTTTGAAATAATGCTGGTTGTTACTAATGTAGGTAGTAAGATAGTTAGCTTGACGTGCTAACATTTGCAGCTTACGTTAGAGAAGATAAACACACTTTTTAATCCATTCCTTACACTGTGTGATTGTGTTTATGGTAGTATAAAGGCTAAAATAACTTTTTATTTACCTATTTTTTTTACTTCTGACCCATGTAGACCATGCGTAAATAATCCAATGCACAGACATGACTAGTTACATTATTCTAAACTATAGTTGTTTCGGGCATGAGTTAAGCAATAATCACCCCTTGTAAATTCAAATTTCCACATGTAGAGCTCTTGTTTGCAGATATATCTTTTGGAGCTTTGTTTTAGGCATTATTTATGCAATTAGAGGTGTAATTAGACTCAAGTGTGATTCTTTCATGTCAAGCAGAGTTGTTTTTTCCATTTTTCTTAAAATGCCTCCTAAAACTTTTTTATTTATTTAGAGTGTATTGACAAAGTATTTAGGTTGAGGAGATATCCTGGAAAGGCTATCACTTACACTTACAATGTGTGTACAGTATATGCACCCGCACTTAGCTGTTTGTGCGATAGATTCTGAACTCAAACATGCACTATTCTTGCCTACACACACAAACACACACACACACACACACACACACACACACACACACACACACACACACACACACACACACTTTACCGTTAGTATCACTCACCATTAGACGCTGTGAAATCGATGGCAACAGTAAAATTGATCTGCGTCCTAGAAGGGGGATGGAGAAGAGGATAAAAAATCAACGACTGAGACCAGCCTGTAATAACAAACCAGGCCTCATAAAATTCTACTGTTTTCACACCCAGTCACACACACTAAAATGTTCAACACCTAGATGATAAGATGATAGATGATACCTAAAACTGAGGATCATACACAAAGTGTGGCAATTATTTCTTATGATATAGCTACAAACCATTCAGTATTTACAGTTTTCTTCCGATTGCTAGACGCCAGTATGGTCAAGTTTAGTAAAACTCTAACTACAGTCTGCACAGCAGCAGTTCATGTGGACCAAACTGTAGTTTGTTTTTCATTGCTTAAATACATTTTACAAAACTCTACAGACTTATCCCGTGGGTTCCACAACACTGTGGATTTGCAGCACTTGGTGCAAGGTTGTGCATAAGGCTTGGTGCACTGAGCCTGTTTTGAGATGTGTTTTAACACTGCTGTCAAAACTGTTAATCACACAGTCAAAACAGTACAGATTTTAGACTGGTACATTTCAAACACTTCTGATTGCAATGCTTTCTTGTTTTAGAATTTTTGGTAAACACATTATGTATATACAGTTTATAAGGAAGGGTCAAAGCCTTTTTTGGAAATAAAGAAACAACAAATATCGACACAATTGTACCGTTTGAGAAAAACAGTGAACAAGCAAAAGAGCAAAGACACCAATCTGTCCTGGTAAGATGTCTGAGGTTACATACACACTTGTGAAACTGTGAAGAACACTTACTCCACTATAGTAAAACTGCACATTTACTGTTTTTCACAAAGTAAAGTAGTAATGTATTTATAAAAAAAAACTTGTAAAACTTGTGTACCTTTAGTTTGTCACATTTACAGTAATTACGTAAATTACTACAGATATACTGTATATATATTTATATATATATATAAAATATTGATTAGTGTAAGGTCACTTAAATTGTACATACTGTAAAGATGAACATTTGTATAATCTGTATTGGTTTTTGATGCTAGTGTTTTTACTCTCAGTGTGTTCTGAGTGTGTGTTATCTCCGTGAAGGTTGTGCATACTGTTTGGTGCACTGAGCAGGTTTTGACATGTGTGTTAAGAGTTGCGTTGCTTGGAATGAGTTTTGCAGCTGATGTGAACTGTTTAGTTCAAGTGACTGTTAGTAAAGCAGACTGTAGTTAGAGTGTTGCACATGTGACTTCAGTGGTGACCAGCGTCGTTTAGCAATCAAAAAAACTGTAATTGCCATTTGGGTTTTGTTTTCATCTGCGTTAAGACACAAAGTGCAGTTGCTCAGTCGTCAAACAACATTTAAGTGATTACAATTTTTATCTGACTCTCACCTCCATAAAAAGGTGTAGCAGGAGGTGCAGATGAGCCATTGAGACACTGTGCTGGGTAACAAGCAATTGATGGAGCACTAAAGAGGAAATCATAATCCAATTTTCCCCTGCTGATAAAACACTTGCCTCTTCTAACTAATTTACGACAATGAGACGAGGCCTTTGAGGGCCCAAAAGACAGCGTCTCATTATCTGTGAGAGGCACCAGAGAAGAAGGCAAAAGAATGATAATAAAATGAACGTATAAAGATTCACATTAATTTTTCAGTTTGGGGTTGTGGATGGAGAATATACCACAGCCTGAACCTGCTAATACATTAATGAAACCTAATTGTATAAATTCATGAATTTGTTACTACAAGCTGCATGATTCTTGATAAAATGAATATCACAATTTCTTTTGTAAAAATCCAAATCCATCCATTAATCTGTACACACAGTAATACAAATGGTCTATTAGTGCTTGGTGCACTTTAGAAAAGCTTTAAAGAAGGCTTGTTATGTATGTATGTGTGTTTACATACATACGTGTGTTCTGTCATATGCATTTGTCTGTTCTGTCTTTCTTCCCTACTGTTTTTATTTTGTAATTTCCTGCTCTTTTATAACTGCAGTTTAGTTTTGCTTTTCTCAGTGGGCAAATTCTGAGCAAAATATCATCATCCTGTTCTCCTGCAGCCAAGTGCTTATACAGTTTAAGTGACACACTTTTTGAACTTTCATACATTTTCTAAAAAGAAGACTCTACATTTGCAAGGACCAACTCTCTAATGTGTCACTCAATAGGTGCCAAAGTAATGTTAAGGAGCAGACTGATGGGGATGATATTTTAGAAGTAAGGCCACTATCATAGATCAGCCAAAGCCAGGAAATGTCTGACTGACTGACTGACTGAATCTGTCACACTTGTCAGCTCTGCCACAGCCCATAAAACCCATGCTACCCCCTGAGATGGCACAGTGGAGATCAAAGCACAGCCCAAACTGCCTGAAAGGAACACTTTACCTGTGACATACTGGATTATCACACCTCCAGCTCTAAAACTAAAATGAGGTCGAAGGCTTGGTACTCACTATGGAATCAGTTTGGCCTTAACTAGCTCATTTATAACAAATATATTTATATATTTGGAACTTTAATACTACAGACAACACTTACTGTTTATACATCAAATTAACAAAGTAAAACACTAATGATACAATAATTACATTTTTTCTTATCAATTGTTAAATCAGAATTATCCTTTTAAAGTACCTACAAGCAATTTTTCTATAATAACAATTGCTCAAATATAACAATTGCCCATGTGACTTATGTGAAAGGGGTCACTTGTAATGACAAACCCATGGACAATCATCACTGAACGTGTTAAAATGTTTATTTGTCTCACTGCTCTCTTTAGCGTTGCTCTAGACACAAATAGCAGCTTTTTCAGTAAAGGCTCAGATAAACCAACTGCACAATACCCTGCCTAGCACCAAACGGCAGACGCACACATTTTGCAACTAGCTAGTGAATATTTAGCAGAACATTCCAAGTAGCGGCTGAGGAACCAGAAATTTTGACTTGGAAGTTGGTACAGTAAATAGCAAAATAGAGCTGCAAGGAGAGGGAACATTTGCGAGGTAGCCAGAAACACAGCTCCAATATTTATGTTGCTAAGTGTCGAATAGAATGTGAAAATAGTTTGCTGTATGTCAGCCATAACAACGTTTACGGTTATGAATCATTGATGTTGTTTTCACAAAGTGTTGGCGCTGCCATGGCCAAAAAACTAAACAATGAATGAAGGTTTTAGCAAATAGAAATGATAGTCAATACCCATGAAATGGACAATTCAACCTCATGGAAACAATATCTGACCATCGAAATTATCACAAATTTCTTAACTAGTCCCTGTTGTCAAATCAAACACATGTATCTCCCTAACTATTATTCTATTGGCTTACAAAATGAAATCTCACCTCATTGTGTTTAACTGTGTTCTTTGTTTTACTTTAATAATTCTTTAAGTGCAATTTCATTTCCCCTGTTATTTATTACACAGAAACACAGGAAATACAGACATGTGCACCAGCATTGCAGTATGGTAATTTAACAGGAATCACAGTCATACAAGGAGTTAAAGAGGACATTTCTTGGTTTCTTTAAGTATGCAGATGTTATTTCCACTCACCCTCCTTTGATGTAATCTAAGAATGTGAACTCTGACTCCACTGAGAACGAGAGCAGGGTCACCTGGAATTATAGACAAAGAGAAATGTTGTTTTTCCACCGCTTGTTACCTCCTTAACTCGCCTCAACTTTAAATTTTTCCCTGGTACATGATAACAGGTACTTTTTAGTGACACCTCAGTCAAGGTTCCAAGCGAGCGGAGGCGATACCAAAAGGTGATGTAAAAACCTGCAGACTACTGATTGGTCGGAAAGAATCATCACTAATCACTGTGTCATTATTGCTAGCTACAGACGGGGGTGTCCTGAACAAACCCACCGTGTTTAAGTAGTTTAGCCAGCTTTTTTTTTTTGCTGCCTCCAGCTTCTTTTGAAACTAAGTCTGTCTTCTGGCTGTGGCAACAACCACATGCAGAGAATCAAATGATGACCAGCCACGCTCGCCTCATGCATGAGGCGCTACTAATCTGCAATAGAAAAAGGAGACGGGGCACAGCGGCAGCGTCGAGTTGAGTTGAGCCGAGTCAAGCAGGTACCATGTAATTGAACGCCAAAACATTTCAATAAACATGGGGGTAATGATCTTTTCCTCACAAATACAGAAACGCCTCCTCACCCACAGCAAAGTCATGGTTCAGCACACACTCACTTTTAGTAAAAGATGTGAGCCGTCTGGTTTCTGATGACTGATTCATTTACATTGCCAGAGGACAAGTTTGGATATAGAATGAGATGCATTTGTATGCATTACTTGCACAGACCCACACTGCTGGGTAAGTTGTGTGAAAATTGGTTTCTCAATTGGTTGTTGGTGTCGCCCACTCTGATCTCTCAGATCTCATGTCCTTCAAGGTCTGCAGCGCCTTAATCTTTTATTTTGTTCCACTTACATACTTAATTGTCTCAAAGTACAGTACATCTTGCATAATCATCTACAATACCAGACACAGTGTATAATGGACAGTGTGTTTGTGTAAAGGAAATGAAAACACACAGATGTAACTATTGAGTAACTTATTAAGCTCGAGCTGAATTTCTAAAGTACAACAACAAATCTTGTTTCTTAGCTTTTTACCAAATGTTTTAATACTTTTTTTCACAATATAGAAAGATCAGCATTTTCTTCCAAGGAGTCAACATTTGCGTGATGATTAAAGAGGGACTCATTTAACAGAAGAAGTAGGTGTGGTGCAGAAGAAAGTGACACAGTGCCAGTCTTGCTGCTAGAGCCATACTCACTGTCCCAGAGTTGACATATTTCTTTTTCTTCATTTTCTTTTTGGTATTAATCACCTAAAAAATCAAAAGGTACAGGTGATCTAAAACGGAAAACATTTTGGCCACAATGTAGCAAAAAACACAGCTTCAAACCAAAACTATTAATATATAATATAATACTTCATTACATTTCAGAGATATGCTATTCACATACATAAATATATTCATATTCACAACATAAATAGCGTATATATAAATATAAGTATGTACATACTGTATACAGGTGTGTACACCAGTGTCAGTAATACAATATTTGGATTGTTTTTTTAGATCTGGCAAACTTGCATAGTGCAGCTATAACTGCAATATATTGCATTCCTAGTGTATATTAATAAAACTCCTAATATATTTCTTGTTTGCTGAACTTAGCTAGCAACTATGTATTATTACACACAATAAAATCGATTTCCCTTTCATTATTTCTCTCCCATTTACACACATTCACACCTTGTAGCTTTGCAACAAATGTGATGACGTGTATGGGGTGTATGAGAGCAGCATGAGGAGAAGTGCATGCCATCAGATAGATGTGTGCAGTTTGTCCATCCAAGTGACAGAGAGGACTTTAAGGAAGGTGAGAACAGATGTGTCTGCATGAAGTAACAGATGTGTATTAATAGAATGTATAGCTAATGTAAGATCCTTATAAACACTTGATATATAAAAACTTTATCTTAAGTATATTATACATCAATCACACTATTATGGGACAAGTTTGGAAAATTCAGAATCAAATCTCAAGGGTACAGGGAAGCAATTGGTGAGACAGGCTTAAGCGGACTACTTGCCACTATGCTACTGGCTTCAGAACAAGAGAGAGGTGTCAATCCGGAGACCAAAGACATCTCGGCTCATTACCTCAATCCTTTATGGCTGCTATTAGGCATGAAAGTGACAGCCCCTAATTTAACGCGGAGGTATGGCAATTTGTCTGACACACTGAACAATTTGCTGATGCAAAAACTAAAGGGCCTTTCAGTCTCACTTGGAGGTAGAAAGGAATCAAGAGTAGCGTATAATGGAGCTGACATCCAAGAGACAGGTATTTGTCCTTCGGCTGGAGCCTACCAAACCCCAGAAGCCAGAAGGTTTTGAAATGTTCTCCTTTATAGTCAAATTTTCACTTTCAAGTGTTTAATTAATATTATTTTTAACAAGGGTTATTGCTCAGTAATTTCCACACTCACAATGTTACAACAGAAATGTTTCCTCATAAATTAACGTTATATATTCTGCTCTGGACAATTGTTATTAGTGATTTTGGCACAGGACACAGCTGTAAATTTCAGGCTTTGCCCACCTGCCTTGGATTCTGCGACAATTAAATGAGTTGGGTTTGTAATTTGCATACAGAGCTGTTTTGTGTGCTATTAAGGGACATGTTAAGCTATCCCAAAACAAGTACTGAGAAACCATTACTATCATTCTAAATCCCTAGATTGTTTTGCTATTAATCCTGTTTCACACGGCTGCTCATAGCTCAGTTTTTATGTGTGCCTGCATTCAGGTGATTATAGTGGCAAAACAAATTGAATAACAAATGGAGAAAATGGGCAAAAGAAATGTTTATTTGGTTGTGTGCTAGCTTGCGGAACGTGGGGAGACGTGGACGAATACTGTATCATACAAACGCCCTTTGAAGAAATGAATTAGTAGCATGGTATAACTTTTTTAACATGTTTTTTTGTGACTCTTGAATAAATGCATTGGTTTACCGCAGGAGTAGAAGATGGAAAGAATGTGCTAGAGTAATGGAAAACCGTGCAACAGTGATATTAGTCAAAGATAGAAATGTCACTTGTGTCAGAAATGGGATGCCCAGCGTAGAGGGATTCCTGATCTCAGGAGCCAACAGACGTATTGTTGGAACTGTGCAAACTCACCTCGTACACATTGAACTGGCTCTGCCCTCGAGCTAGCTCTCTGTAGCTGGTCGTAAAATCCCCAATGAAATCATGGCTGGGAAAAGGAAAAAAAGGAAAGACACACTAGTGAGTAAGAAAAACATATCAGGTAAAAATAACAGGACAGATGTCAGACAAACTGGAACTTCCTGACCAGAAATGACAGGAAACTTTTACCTTAAACTTTGCTCACGTTTAAATTGTTATTTTTCAACCGAAAATTGCAATCACACTTACCTGCCATCCCTATCCCAATCGTACACTTCCACCTTGATTGTTCTGGGAGGAAAAAAATCAGACAAGTGCCCAATCAGGTTACATTTTAAAGCAGCATGCTCATTGGCAAAGAATTTCACCACAGTAGCTCATTCTAGAGCTTTATATCATATCACACAATCTTCCTTCGCAGACAGAGCTTGCCCAGTTGTCATGGAGTTGTGTACTCAATCTATAAGCCAACTAGGCAAGTCCCTAAAAAGTGCAAAGACAAATTTTTATTTGAACATCCTGACAAGAAAGGATGTTGTCTTAAATTAATGAAAACCAGAAATTACTTTTTGGGTTTTGTTTCAACCATAAGGCCAATGTCAAACATTGTGAGAGCATTTATGTAATACAGTGCATGTGTGTCTATAGGTGCTATAATGTCTTCACGCTGGGGGAAACCACGTTTCCTAGCTAGAACTTCATTAGCACCATTTCAGCTTTGGTAATTAATGAGGACAGGTGACAGCAGCCACAGGTGTGGACTCCTGTTTCATTGAGCCTTATAGTTTTCAGTGCCAAATACATACTGTAAAGCACATCCTCATTAATGAGTGTTATGAGGAAAAGAAACATTGAGGATGTCTATGTATTTACCTAAAATGGTTTGGTGTGTTAATGAGTGATTCAGTAGGTTCAGAGGTGCTCAAGTTGTCACACTGTAGGCCACTCAAAACCATAGCTATTTTCAAATATGGTACTGAGTATAATAATATCATTTAATTTAAAAGAAAGTGTTTTGAAATGGTGCTAAGGGTACCCAAAAATCTATTAAAACCTATGTCACTTTGGTCTAAAACTGGGATTCTCGCTAGCTTTGGAACAAAGCTCAGCTGCTGGCTGCACTATGCAAGAAAAAAAGTCAACTTGTATAAAGCACTCAGTCCAAAATTGCAAACTGCAGCACATGTTCACTTCCAACGTTCAAAAGAACATCAGACAAAAAACACACTCTGATGCCATTTTACACAAATGCAGCAGAAACAATGTCCCTGCAGAGCCAAGAAGAGAAAAAAACTTTTGGGGGGAATTTCATTCCTGAGTCACATTGATCTCACCCCCATGTCTCCCCATTTCCTCATACACAAGTACTGACACTGGCCCAGAACCAAAGAAAATGGAAGCAAGCGACACATCAGTGACTCTTTTCTTGTCACTGTGGAATTAAAAGATGCCTGAAATAAGCCAGACTTCCTCGCTGCCACCTGGCCCCTGTCGTTCTGTGGTGACAGTTTGTTCTTTTGAGATTATCTACAAGAAGAAAATGTGCACCTGGGTGAAAGAAACATGATGCTTCTCTTCCAGTGTGAAAAAGAGAGGGAATAGGTAGAGGTAAGATAGATGCAGCACAGAAAGAGAGAGTAAGGCAGAAAAAAGTCAGTCTTCTCTTCCTTCTCCTGACCAATCCATATGCAGTACTGGTGCTAAATGCAAGTACCAGGAAGCTGTCATCATACCGGCTCAAAGCCTTTTCCGTCATTTTATTTTATATCCTAACTTAGAACTGCATTAAAGGACTTAGATGCTCAAATCCTTGAGTGTCCCCGAACTCTCAGAACAATATACACTCCAAAACGAATATGCCACAGTTATCCTCAGTTACTATTCTAAGGCATCTTTAATGAACATGCCATCTTCGGTAATGGAGGCAGATATAACTGAGAGAAATAAAGAGAGTCTCCATTTGATACTGAACAATTCTTCAGCTCCAATTACACGGATCTGTCTGATCTTTTGCCAGGTACAGTAATAGACAATGCTTGAGTCACCTGGGCTGCCACGTAAATGAGAAAGAATAGATCCATTTGATGTTTTTAATGAATTATCAGCATAAGAATATGTACCTTTTGTACCACCTACACATATGAATCACAGTATACAGGGGGTATTGGGGGTCTATACATACGGTACAGTAGAGAGATGGAGTAATACAACATCCTAGAAGCACCTTCAATTTCCCTCCTCTCTCTTCTCACACTCTCATCCTCTTCTCCTTGATCCACTCATCTGGAACAGCGCTTGACATATTGGATTTCTGTTTTTCCTTCTGAATAGTGCAAGTATTCTTGCCTATGCTGCCTGTGATCGTTATTTTCTCCTCTTCTTCATTTCTCCTCCTTTCTTCATCCCTCTTAACCTTTTCCCTTACTTTACTTTCAATACTATACACTCCTCTTCTTTGCCAAAATGTAGTCTCCAGAGCAGAGTTTATATATGTACTATGTACTGTATGTATGTATGTATGCATGTATGTATGGCAAGTAGGAACTGGATCCTCAATACTTGAAGGATAATCTTGCCCAGTCGAGAAGGTGTTTTTATCCTTGTCTGTGTTTGAAAAATGTTCTAAAAGGTAAAACAGATGTGACTAATATATGTCAGAGAGATAGTATTATTTCCTGCCAATAACAAGCAACACTTTACCAACGACCGGTTGTATTCAGCAACACTGTGAATGGTCCAGTAGCCTTTAGCCATTGTTCAATGTGGCTGCATATTGCTATGGATGTTACCTTTGTGGCATAACTAAAAAGTTAATGTCTACTTCACAAACCCTATTCTTTGTAACAGTGGTCTTTAGGACCAAAAAAGTGAAATCAGTGCGTCCCTAATATTGATAACAAAGATAATTATATTGGCTGATACCAGGTACCAGTCCAATACCAGCGCTTATTTTTCAAAACATATTATGTGAAACAGTTTGGGATTATTTTTATTTTAATGTGTAAGGTAACACAAGAGGACATTTGCATTCACCATTATTCCTTATATAATTATATTGTTCATCAATGTTTCACATTGTCTTGTAATTGAGAAACAACTGTATTCAGTGGGAATTGGTCACAACACCACACCTAAATAATTTTCATAATTGATTAGGAAGTCTAACCTTTTTTAAGTAAGTTAAACATTCAACGTAGAAACTTTGTATCTGGATTTTACACCAGGCACAAATAAAACACTACACTGGCTTTAAAAAAGTTTTTCAAATAGACACAGCAGAGCCCCAATGAAGTGCAGCTGTGAGATCTTTACAGTCCATTCCAGCCACATCCCACAGGGACTTTCATTGTTTCCATTGATACAAGACTGTCATGAGAGAGACCATCGAACTGAAATACAACTTGTATTTTTCCATCTTCTACTTGAGAGTTTCTTTAAACAAGCTCAGATATATAGTTCTATGTTTCCCACGTAATGAAAAGAATAAAATCACAAATTATCTCACATTTAAGCCTATCAGCGCACTTTGTTCCAGCAGAGGCAATAGATTGCAGCCTTTTTTCAGGTGTCTATGTGCCAGTGCTTATTTGTCTGGCTCAAGAAAGAAATTCAGGCAAACAGCTAGAAGGACTCATCGTCTCTTTCACAGACACTGCGTCTTCCTTCTTTTGCTCCTTTAGAGATGTCAGTTTGGAGAACAGTGCCCCCTTTGGAAACACCATTTGTTGAACTCGCTCTTACTTGTCTATTTACCCTTTGGTGCATCTAATAAGAGGGACATGTCCACAGTAATACTCTGAGCTAATTAAATCAGCAGGAGCTCATCCCCGGCCACTACTCACACGCTACTACTCTCAACTGATAAAGGTACGTCGATGCCTTCTTCAACATGTGCCGGAGTGAGAGAGAGTACAGTGACTGCCAACTCATAGTTGGCTCCTCAGTCACTGCTTCTCCCCCCATCTACAACAGCAATAAAGATTTCAATGTTTTAATGTTATTTTCAATGTGTGCATAAAAAAACTGTTTATTTCACTGTCTAACTCCTAAACGTATGGACACTTAGCTCATGGCAGATCAATCCAGATGCTGTGTGAGTTTTTGGCTGAATCAAAATGTTCAGGCTATATTATTTTTATCATGTAAACAATGTATCTTGCATAATTTTTCAATATCAATAAAGTTAAAAACTATAAAGGAAAACATGGTAATTCATCTCCATAGAGGCAATCAAAGTCAGTCATGTCATAAAGCATATTCTTTTGCTTTACGTGATGATGATGACTGTATGTAGTATGTAGTATGTGAGGGTAGACGTTTGGACTTCATGCTTCGACAAGAACTCAATGGGTCCTGCAGTGGACCAAAATGAAAAAAGAAATAAAAATATTGCATGGCAATCTCTATTATATGCCTTGTTTATATAACTAAGTGTAGGACATTCAGAAAAGACTGTCAGGCCATTTTAAATGCAATTTCTTTTGGTTGACAAACTGATAATTAACAACTGAAAAGATGTGATTCCTAATTCTTTTAAACAAATACATGTAATAGAAATTGGTCTGAACTGATTTAGTTCATTTTTTTCTCTTTAGGTTATGCACACCGTAAATCACTGGAAGCTTTCCCTCTGTTGATGGATGTAAAGAGTTGTTACATAAATCAGAATAATTGACAGCCTTGGGAACCATGTTGAAAAAAATCCATTTATTAGTGGGTCTTAGGAACTGTATAATTAAAAAGACAGACAGACCTTCCCACTCCCTGTCATAGAAATATTGACATAAAAAACACTGACACAAAGTTTATTCCTCACCCACGCACAAGTATATAACCTGTTTATAGTGCTGTCTTGGTGATATTTCAAGACTTGCACAGAATTTCAGCTCATGGCTTGTCACATTTTATTATACTCTAGGTGTGCATGTGTGTGTGTGTGTAGCTCTGACAATGTAGTGACCCCTTCTTGAGCTTATGTTTAATTGGCCAGCTCACACAAATTCAGCTATCAAGTACTTCCTGAGACAACCCCATCAGTAGCTCTGTTCCTATCTCCTTCTCTTTGGGATTTGCCCCAGTTTTCTGCACACACACACTAACTACTCAGCATTCTCAGTAATCAGAGTTTTATGCATACAAAGACGATAGAACAGACACATATGAGTTTCAGTATGAAATATTTTCTGCCAAAAAAGTAATCTGTCTCTCACTTCTCTTTCTTCTTCTCTCACAGCTCCTTCATGATTTAGTTAATTTTCTTTCCAGCCCTTTTTTTCTTTTTAATTTAGAGACAGGAAGATAAACTCGGAGAAAAATGAAGTCATATCCCCTTTGACACAACATGTCTACATTAATTATGTTCAAATTGGAAGGAACAACCCTTCATTATTTGATAAATTTAGTCAGTAATAAGTGATCAAGTGTTTTCTAGAGCAAAAGTGTAAAAGCAAAGCAATAATGAATATACCATATTATAATTCCAATCACTTTCCCTCACATCAGCTTTCCTAAATTGTTTGTTTTGCACTGCTAACATTCATCAGCTAACCATTTGCTAAACCATATCCACCTGCTGTTACTGTGTCTGACAAGCTTTCCATTTTCGCATGTTTTTGCAGTTTTCAATGATTATGTTGGTAAAATGACAATTGTCACAAGCAGATTTTATCAGTTGTAGCTAGCTAGTTAACTTTGCTATCGTCGAGCTGGTTGATAACGCTGTCTCCAACTGACTTTTCAATGTCTCCGACTGACTCACTTTAAAATCTTGTAAATGGGTTTTAAACATGTGGCCTACACTCTTAGATAGTAGCATCACATCAAGTCCTCCAAAGCATACAACGATATAGGTTGTTTATTCCTACCCTACTAACTAAATGTTAGTGTTACAATTGTACATCCATATGGCTCAGAGATATATCTGAACAGAATAGCGTTGATAGCAGAAATAGTGCAAGGCGGTTTTTGGAGTTTAAAAATGCTCATTATGACTGACTGGTGCCATTCTAGCAAAGGTCGATACCAAGGGATGTCCTAAGCACACAGCAACAGAATAATGTGACAGTAGAAAGAATCAGAAGCTTAATGCTGTAATTTGTTGAACTGGTATTGATTTTTGCTGGTTGATCTCATTGACGCGTATAGGATCCAACAATGGCTGCCGTTAGTAGGCAGTTTCTCACTTAGAAAGCCATGAAGGCACTCGTTAGGTTAAGCCAAGAGAAATCAATGAACGGCAGGAAATGTGTGTGTGTGTGTGTGTTTGTGTGTGTGAGTGGGGGATGAATGGAAAAAAGTGTAGCAGTGAAGGGTTTGGAAGGTTTAAAGAATAGGGGGAGGCTGCATCGTACCTGTCGAAGTCTCCATTGCAGAGCGCTCGTACTGGGATAGTGAAAGGCTGCCACACTGGATTTAATGTGTTCTTCACCACCTCTGTTTTATGGCAGATAGTAAACCTGGAGGAGGGGAGATTGAAAAAGATATGTTCAAGGCAGAGAAAAAAAA
>NC_048410.1:10777447-10788326 GCF_013103735.1 Etheostoma cragini | reverse complement strand
TTGGAAAATGGCTGCAATGAAACAAAGAGTGAAAAATTTAAAGGGGTCTGAATACTTTCCGTACCCACTGTAAATATGCAAAAAGAGGAGTAGCCTGCAATTGAAGAGATGGAAACAAGAAGACAATGTCAAATCCTACAGTGACAGTAGAGATAGGGTTGTAGCCTGCTATGTTAACTGCTTGGCCTGCCTACCAGCTATATTGTGTTTTAGACCACAGAGAATAATTTGATATTTCTGTCTGGCTTTTAAATCCTTTCCCTTGACCAAAAGGGTGACAATGATATGCAAATGCATTTTTCTCTATGGATATCTAAAATGCTCACAGAGGAGAGCCATATCAATTCCTATCAAATACCCCCGAAATATTCTTTTGAAAAGCTACAGCTTTCACAATTTTTACATTTTTGTTTCCACCCAAAGCCTTGGATTATTTGTGGTCCATTAAGTGCCTCAAGCCTTTTAAAACCATGTTAGTCCTCAAGCCGTGCAGGCCTCTAATTTGTACCCCCCACTGGAACCAACAAACGATACTTCTAGCACATCCGTCAGGATCCATTTCTCACCCTGTTATGTATTAAAGAAGAAATACTGAGGAAAAGCTGAAAGATGCTAATAAAGCATTTGCTAAAGCTGACGCTGCCACAACTGCACAGCCTCTTGGGAGGCTAAACAGTAAAGGCGTGAGGAGATCGGAGACTGTTGTGCATCCATATGTGAATTGCCTCTGAAACTGACTATTGACTGTTGGTGTTTAAATTTGGATTTTGTTTTTAATTGTTGCTTTTATACATTAATTGCTTCTTGTATTTGCTTTCCTGGAGCCATTTATGCAAAACATAGTCATAGGAATTGTGGTCCTTGCCTCTGTTGTGCATGCTTCAGTAAACACTGCAGCTCTTCTATCGTACTTTACACACTGGCAACACCAGCTCTTACCAGCAGCTACCTTTTGAAACACGTGGAATGAAAAAAAAGAAATCACATCCAGCACTCACGTTCCATCTTCGTTGCTTCTGTAGAAAACCATGAAAGGGTCTGACTTGCCAAAGAAGTCCTTCTTGTCCAGCTTGTTGGCACAGAACTGCATAGTGGCGCTATCCTGCAGGAATGCATGGAGATGTGAGAAAAGAAGTGTGAGATAGGTTGCAGGGAAGGAAGTGGTAGGGTATATCGTAAAGTCTTCATAATTATAGAATATATATCTATATATATATATATATATATATATATATATATATATATATATATATATATATATATATATGTATCTCTCTCTCTCTCTCTATATATATATATATATATACATATATATTATTCATGTGGCCTATTTCGCCATTCTTCCCCTGCTTCTTCTCTTTCATCTCCTTACGTACAGTAGGGCAGCAGATGGAGAAAGCTGTCTGTGCATCACTAAGAGATAATGAAGGCTGCATGGATACTGTAATCCCTGTACGTTTGGGTGTGTTTACCCTTTTTTATATTTCTTGGCATATTGTGACTATCCTGTTTTCTTACAGAAAAAAAGAAGCTTTATGCATGATATTTTTTTAGATTTAGATTAGAGTAACATGTATATGAGGAGAAATAAGTCAGCCCAAGGTAAGCATGGGAGCACATTGATCCATCCAGTCAGAACTATAGCAAAAAAAGACATACAAGCAGATTTGTAAGGCTGCAATGGCCGTGACACACCAGATAACCAACAGTCGAATACATTAAAATCAGACAGCTTTGCTATTCTTATATCTTTCTCTACTATTTGGGCAAATAATGTAATGTTTAACTGTTGGTTTGGGCTGGAGGAAAGGCCGTGCTGTCAATAGGCTCGATCAAGGTGAACTGCACCTCTTCTGTTAAGTAGACAGCAGCAGTCAAGTTAGACAGCCATTTCCAACAGACTTCAGGCTGACTAGGGACCCATGTATCAGCTTGTACAGAGTCTACATTTTTTATTATGACAGAGTAGCTGTCTTAATGTAGTTGTTTTATTTTTTATGTTTTATTTTTTAATGTATCCTTTATTAGTCCCACAAGGGGGAAATTACAATGTATACTCTGTTGTTATTACAACACAGGCCTGAATTACACACATATGTTCAGTACCTATACATGCACTAAATGGAGAGATGTCAGAGTGAGGGGTCTGCCCATGGAAAGGTGCCCCAAGCAGTTGGGTTCGGTGCCTTGCTCAAGAGCACCTTAGCCGTGCCCAGGAGGTGAACTGGCACCTCTCCAGCTACCAGTCCACCACCATACTTTAGTCCATATGTGGACTTGAACCAGCGACCTTCCGGTCCCCAACACAACTCCCTACATGTAATCTATGGCTGATAGTAATAAACAGACTGAGGATCCGTATTCTGGAAGGATTAAGTCTCTCTGACTTCTAAACCACACCATCAGCCACACAACATGTGCTCTGTGCTGAATAAGCCTTTAAGGCCAGATAAATAGTAATTCAAATCCCAATTCAAAAAAAATAAAAAGTTTAAATAAAACGTCATCATGTTGATTAGATTCTGAACAAATCAGCTGAGAGCCAGGCATTTTCCAGCATGCCCTGGGTCCAACTGGGTCATGGAGTCAGTGAAAAGCAACTGCACTGCCTGCATCTCAAAAATGGGGCCGCCTTGATCTAATGAGGTTATCGTTGCCCGAGTGTGCATAACTTCAGAGCAAGTCGGAATCAAGTCGGATACAAATCTAACCGGCACGCATTTGGCGGCAATCGACGGTGATCGATTCTGCGTAGGCCTGTCTCATCTTGAACAAGCCTATCTGCGCGGAGGACATTACAGAATCACCTTGTCTGGCTCAACTAAATTTAGTTACCGGTATTGCATTTGTTACTTTGTCAGCCTCAACTGTAAGCCCAACTGTACAAGCATGGTTAAAAGTTAGCATTTTGCATGTTTAAAGGGATCAATAAATAGTGTTTTTTTCAAGGCTGATATCAATACAAATTGTTGGTATTAAATTAAAAAAACAATAACCGATATTTGAAACTGATCTGAAAATCTTTAAAATTAAGATGACAAACTCCAACACATTGTTTTGTTTATATGCTTTAACTAGTTATTTAATAAATTAGAAAATTTAAACATAACACACAATAAAAGATAGTCAGATAGTATTGTGGGCGGGATGTTAAGTCAGACTCAGTGGTGAGTGTAACCAAAGCAGTGGGACAGATACAGAGCTGTAATGGAACCAACGTAGCACACTTTTTAATACATTTGAATTTAACTTGACAAGGCAAATAAAACGCAGATGACCTGCTATCAATAATCGGCCAGGGCCAATAATCTGTCTATCCCCAAGACCCAGCTTTACAGCAAACAATGAAGTAAAAGTGCTGCAAAAAATTGTGTTGATTCACAGTGGGATTGGTAGTACTTATCAATACCTATATCAATATCAAAGCATTAAAATGGTCCTTCTACACTTCGAAGGAACTGGTGATAAAGTACATCATTTTTAATTAGTACATTAGCACAGAATATACAATGTTAAAGTACAAAGTTGTTCTAGAACATGATTGAGTAGAGGACCTAATGAATGTTCAGTTTAGTTGGGTGATTATTTCAATCTCTTTTATCTTTTTTATATTTTAGCCCCCATGTTTCACCACCTAGCTGCTAGAGATGAGAACAAAGTTTAGGTGGGGGTGTAAGAATAGTAGGATGTCCTGTATAGCACATGCTCACACACATGCCACATATTTGTACACTGTCCACCCCATACGAATTCTCACAAATATAACAGAGCTGCTGGATGAATAACATTATACAAAGGTAATATTTTGGAAAAATCTGCTTTACTTTTTTGTATGAGGATGTAGACATATGACTCCATTATTTGTCATTCACTGTGAAGTGTGAATGTCACCTGCTTCCCCTCTATGAGCTACTGGCAGTCAGCCTACAATACACTCTAGCTTTATCTATAACCACCACCTAATTGTGTTTGTGTGTGTGTAAATGGACTGTATTTATATAGCGCTTATCCAGTCTTAAGGACTACTCAAAGCGCTTTTACATAGTACAGTAACCATTCACCATTTACACACATTCACACACTATGGCCGAGGCTCCCATACAAGGTGCAACCTTTGATAAACATTGGTGAAACTCGGGGTTCAGTGTCTTGCCCAAGGACACATCAAACCACCAACTTTACGATTGGCAGGCCATCGCTGTACCACTAAGCTCCAGCCTCCCTGCATGTGTGTGTTTTCCCTAACCATAGTACCATATCCACAGAGCTGCAGTTCTACTCAAATTAGTGCCAGCTGCTTACCAAGTCTAATTCTAGCATGAGTTTTATTCATCAAGCTAACTTCTTTTGATACCTGTCACAGCATCTGGAAAGCATCAGATTCTTCAAGTTTATTTCTGCAGACATCAAACACAGAGCACAGTTTCTGCTTCAGGCTTTATGTTTTTCTAACATGTTTGGAGGGCGGCTTTGCTCCTTGTTCCAGCCAAATAACGACGCATGTTGTTCTCAATGTTGAGCCATAAGCAGAACGTTTGGTTATCAATTTGGTTAAACTTTTATATATGTATGTATTATGTAGATATAAATGAAATCCACAGATTTTGCTTCAGCAATTATAAAGCCAACAACTGCAATGTCAATGATCATATTGTCAAACGTGTTTAAGTAATTACCTCTAAATTAAGGTTGCAAATTATTGCTTTAATTGTGATTAGTTCCCATTATTTTCCCATTTAGAAAAGGTTAACAAGTTCCTTCAGTGTATGGTTTAGTCTTAAAAGATTATATTTACCATGCAAAAAAAGAACACACAAACCTAAAATCACAAACCTAATTAAAATTATTTTTAAAAACATGTAGAAAGTTATGGAAGTAGATTTTATTTTATCTTAGCATGTGATGGACATAGTTAAGCTCACTACAGCAAATACAGTGCAAATGAGAGAACTTAAAGAGCACCCCATCAATTCAGCATAACTTTGTCGGACTCATAATGGAGAGTTTACAACAAAAAGATAAAGTCTGTGCAGCAGACACGATACATATCGGTATATCCTCTTTTTCATTCCACTCTTCTTCAGACTTCCAAACTTAGTGCCTACATTTGGTGGGGTATATTTTTAACTCCACATCCTCTTCTTTTAAAATTCCATACTAGTCTTTAGCCCAGACAGACGCTGACTTATCAATTATATAAGTCTTTTCTAGATTTTTTTTAAAAGATTTTTCAGTAAGCCAGTAAAACATTAGCTCATCATTATTTTTTTCTGGTAACAGCATGCTGCTTCTCTTCTATTCAGAAAATTGCCCTTTATATGACCACATTAAATGTGAGGTTCATTAACTATACAGTATATTTATCTATCACCTGCATTCCCTAACATGTAAACACATTTACAGTTACAATCAGCAGTTGCAATTTTCACTTTTAATGATTAGAATTGGATTGCACCTTTATCATTAGCCTTGTAATTAACCAGTTAAATTATTTATGCCAATGAGCTATGGCACAGCCAGACACTTTGTCTGGAGGTAACCTAAGCCTATTGTGGATTCACAAGACGTAATAACGATGACCAGGAAAATGTTATATATACCTGCTTAAATAAATCAAAGACCGGCAGCAGATGCTGGGAGATTAATTAACTGCAAACCAACTCTTTATTGTAGAACAGCCACTCTCATACACACACAAATAAGCCAGATTTTGCATTTCTAGGTGTTTATCATGAAATGTAGTGCTTGTACCAAGCCCAAATACAAATCACTTGGTTGCTGTTAAGGACTGTACTACTTGTTTACTATTTCCCCTCCTTGTTCATGGCTCTCCTTGTGTGGTGGCAGTGCATTGAAGGGGCCAGACTTATCTCTGGTATATGGACTATGTTTAATCTTTGAAACACAGTGGGTCCATTACAGTGGGTTCAGATGCTACAACAATAGATTGCTGTTGCTGTCAGGGCTCAAGGCCTTACACTGGGCAGCCATGGTGCCACTAATGATAACTTAATAGCTTTTTAATGTTGCAGCTTGCACCTTGTGTTGTGTGTGTGTGCTGAGTGGCAAATCAGCAAAAGAGTGTGTGCACGTGTGACACACTGTGTGTGAGAGTGAGAACAGGCGTGTTTTGTCCACATAGCCCGATGCCCATTTTAATTCCTGTTTGCATCTTACTACATTGTCTTCTGTGTCTTTATCACACACAGCCAGGCACCGTGAAGTAAACACTTTTCTCTGACACATTCATGATCACATCCACTCCTCTCCGGTCAGAGAGGAACTTTATCTGTATTCCTGCACTTACCCCGAGGACACGCACACTCCCATGCGCACACAGACACACGCACGCACACACCGCATGCCTGCCGTTTGACACATCCCTCCTACCCTGTTTCATTCGCTGAAAAACACTCCATTAATCCTCCTAGGGAATGTTGGCAGCCATGATTGATGCACACAAGCAGTTGAATGCTTGAGTTATCTGAATATGTGACAGTAGAAATATACTGATTTAATTTCTGTTGCTTTCTGTCTATTATCCCTAGGCACTGGTTGTGTATGTTTGTGTGTGGGACTGTGACATTGTAGTCTCTGTACATGTTAAAGCATTGTTCAAGCTTACAATGTAGTACTCTGGATTGCAGTACTCGTAGAGGCTTTAAAAAAAAGTGTGAAGACGTATATATGGACAAATGTTTGTCCCTGCACCTGTGATTAAAGAAACAGCCCAGCTTCAGTTTTCTCTGGGGCTCAACTACTCAAGATCTGCATCACTCCCAAGAGCAAGATACAGTGCAGTAAGATGCCAGCACCTTCACTCAGTTAATATTTTAAAATGATATCCCACAGCCCCTTGCCTCCTCCTGCATGAATACTATGTGTATATATATACAATGTGTGCAAGCTCACTTGGATATTAGGCACACACATGCACACAAGCATAATGAAACCATTAGCTTTACATGTCCTTTTGGTCTGTGTCTTCAGCAAAAATTATTAATAAGAAAATAAAGACAATGATATTTTGAATCAATCCTGCAATGGAGATTATCAGTGCATCAATGCAGTGTATAAGAAGCAAGTTAAGTAGTAACTGTATGCAAGTTTTTCCGCACAACAATAACAGTAAATTGAATTGCTAATTCAAACGTATGGATGTGATGATAAATGGAATCTCTCAATGGAATTCAGCAAGTAGGCCGCATGGGCTCTATGAGATTTACTGTAGACATCTAATACAGGAGAACAAAGGCAAGCTCATAGGCAATATTGACTGTACAGTAAGTTTCTGTGTTGATAATGTGGCCCTGAAGGAGCATTCTAGATTTTCTTGCATTCTTTTTGTAAAATGTTCCTTTAGAGTTTAACTTGTAATTGTGTTGCCTTACATGGGCCATGTCACGTTATCATTTAATCTTATAGAAAAAAAGATTTCAGGTGAGTCTCTTAAACTATCAAGAGAGAGAACAATAACCATAACATTGAGTAAAATATCAACATGATTGAAATAAGATACTACATTAAACTGCAATTTCTGGAACAAAACAAATTACTAAATTAATTGTTATTTCTATCTGTGTTTAAACAATAACACTCAACAGTGAATCCACATCATATCTTCATAATAAATATTTTTCAATAAGTGACAACTGTCTAAAGGGTCTATTAGTGCTGCTTCTTAACCCAAATAGGCTAAAATAATATAAATCAACTGATCCACCAATACTGCCATTCTGTCAGCTTCATATCAATTTAACATAACAGAGCTTATTAACTTAACACAAGCTGGCATTGGGTTTCTGCTCTACAGGAATTAACTAAACTTGCCAATCAAGTTGCTCAAGTAAATTCAAGTTTCGGTATTCAAAGAAGCAGAATTTGGTGTTGCCAAATTGCCACTCTAAGTCAGTGAGAGGAAATCGCTGCGGGGCTAATAGGCACATAAAAGCATTTATGGTGATGGAATGTGTTTAGGCTATAAAACATTCATCTGCTCCTGTCTCATTTTCGTTCTGTAGCACGGACACACACTCTTGCAAAGGTCTGTGATCAACAGCCATTTGCTAATATGGAGAGAATCAGAGTATCAATATTTAAAGAGGGAGGCCAGGCTAGAAAAGAGACACATTCCCATCCTTAGGGGAGTAATGAAGGCGTGTTTGTGACAGGAGAGGATGCGTGTCTTGCTGCACAAATAGTAATAGATGCACTAATTAAGACAGAAGAAATGGGGAAAAGAAGAGAGGTAGTACAAGTATAGCTAGTGTGCATTCACATTCAATACACATAGGCTTGAATTAAGGTGAGCCAGTGAGGGGGGAAATAAGAAAGAAAAGGGGGAAATAAGATAGTGACTCAATTGAAGTCCAAATTAATGCAGTTGGGTGGGAGGGGGACTTAACCTGATAATCAACACCAAATGACTTTCTGCTGTGTGTATGGTGGCTCCCCGGGTGTTCAGTCTTACACATGAGTCAACACTCAGATTTACGACACAGTACATGGGCCACAGTGATTATGTGTTCTTTTACATGTGTGGTTCTACAAATAGGTAATTCCTTGCCTGGATGAGCTTCTCCTTTTCGTGCTTGATTTAAAGCCACAAGATACAAAATATGTGAATCATGTTGCCTTGTAGCATTTAATGAGAATTGCCAAACAGCGTATGTGAGATATTGTCTTGTAGCATTTAATGAGGATTGCCAAACAGCGTATGTGAGATATTGTCTTGTAGCATTTAATGAGGATTGCTAAACAGCGTACGTGAGTGGAATAGAGCGTCAGCAATTTCTCCCCACTAGGGTCTTCTAATCGCTCCACTCCCAGCAGCTCCAGATTTTTGATTTTCTACATTTAGCATTTTCTTTTTTGCACTTGTTCTCTGCTTACGCTAAAAAAAAAACATGTCCAGTTTGCACCGTAGCAAATGCGTTAAATGTTGCCTTTCAAATTAGGAAGCACAGGAAGAGAGATCTGTTTTGTGAAGCAAATGAGAATAAGAAAATAATAATGTTTCAAAGGCCTCTTCAGCTTGTATCAGTATGTTTGTGTGATGGAGCACACAGTGCTATGCCCAAATACCCTGTTGCAAGTTTGTTAGAAAACAAATTTAAAATGAATTCTCTCATGGACCAGGCTTAAAAATGTTTTGCTGTAAAGAACGGCAAATGGACTGGGATCCTGTTGGTCCTATAGGATTCAATAAAACAGTATGATTAGTGTAATGTTGGGAGGAGCAGGCAGTCAAAATTGTCTTACAATTTTTAAATATGAAATGATGAGCTACTAACTAATGCTCACTAATGTGTGGTCCCAGTTGTGTAATAGTTATTTTTTCTTTTCTAACCATATTTTAAATACTGTGCATTTGCTTGTTAAAATAATAACTTATGGTGAATCAGCCCAGTCTCATGACGGTTCGTGAAATTTCGTTATTTAATCTATTGATTTGTGTACAGGGAGACGATTTTCTCGTTTTGTTCGTGGTAGTAAGCACGAATTCTAAACTAATTTATTTCAATGGGAAGCATCTTTCGTGATAACAGCACGATTACGGTAGCGAGTAGTATTGAAAAGCCGAGAATCCGTGTCAGTAGGTTATTGGCGGTGGTGGATTGGTCAAACAACACAGGACAAATAATTCTGATTAATCGTGAGTTAACTATGAGCTATCATGCTATTAAAGAATTTAATTGATTGACAACCCTACCTTTTAGGCAGTAACGCCTCATTAACTTGATCAAATGGAAGAACAATCTTTTCCTAATTACCAACTCTCATGATAGTTTGTCCATATGGTTCACATTTATCAAAGCCAAACTGTAACCTTTGTCATTGCACTGAGAAATAATAAGTCAGTAAGTATGTCATATAGACAGTGCAGGATCATCCAACAAGGGACATTTTCTGCAATATTCATATTCAGTTTGTATTTGGTTTACAAAAACTAGCGGCCGCCACATGGTACCTCCATTACCATGTAGAGTCTGCAAGAAATGTGATTGGTCATATTGGGCTGTTTTCACCAATTGAGATTGTAAGGACCACATTAGGCAATTGAAAAAGTGCAGATTGACCTTCTGTTCTAGCTAAACTAATTATCTGGCACTCTGTCTGTTTCGTTATGACCTCAGTTTATTAAATTTAGATGCTCTTCCTTTGATCATTATTCTAATGATGTTCAACTCCTGGAGTGAAACACAATTTCAAAAGGTATCAAGCAATTAAAGGGTCTTTCTCCTAAGACTTCTTTACACTTTGTACTTTATGATAATGTCTCAAGCAGGGTTGTTTGAAGCTATTTTTTTTTAAATTGATGGATCATCCCAATTCTTTCCAGAAAAACAGAAACACAAACCGCACTCCACACACTTTCTGCACTGTGTGCATCACAAAGAAGAAACTGAAGTTGGACTGTACTTGAGGTGTCCGTTTCCTGTTGCTTTCTTTGTGTGACATTTTAAACTCCGGTCCATTTATGAGGACTATGGTTAAGTGCTTCTTGGATCTTTGCCAACTAAATTGAGACAGCTAACTAGACTATTTTGCCATTCTGAGTTTTCTCTTAACTAAAACAACTTTTGAACGTATGCGTTCCACCAAAACAAGATCCTTCCTGAGGCTATTTGGCACCGCTCCTGACGATTGTGATTGGTTATAAGAACTACCAATAAACCAGAGCACATTTTTCTCCCATTCCGGAATGTTGTGTGGACTAGCCGGACCCTCAGCAACAGCACTGTGGAGGAAGGTCTGTCAAAACAAGACTAGGTTGTCTTCCTGGGATGAAAGCAAGACAACTGTGTGAAAGAGAAAAGTGTGTGTGTGTGTGTGTATGTGTGTGTGTGTGTGTGTGTGTGTGTGTGTGTGTGTGTGT
>NC_048410.1:10771209-10777347 GCF_013103735.1 Etheostoma cragini | reverse complement strand
TCTCTCTCTCTCTCTCTCTCTCTCTCTCTCTCTCTCTCTTTCTTTTAGGGCTCTGTGGCACTCTCTTGCTTTTCAATATCCTCTTCTAATCTGTGTGCTAGGAGCCCAGTGGAGCATCCAAGCTTTACCCCACAGTGTTGGTTGAGGTTACGGACAGCACTCAACCATCATGTTCTGGGCCCATACTCAGCGCAAGTGTGTGATAGGTACTGTAGATAGGTAGATGGTAGATGGATTCATAGACACAGTAGATTGGTATGAATAAATACTTGCCTCTACTATAGGCTACCTGCGTTTCAGCACATATACCAACTAATTTGTATTCATTACTCCTCATTGAAAAATAATAAATATATAATTTATAATAGATGTTTTTGTAAAGAACAACGAAGGACAGTAGAGGAAGAGGACCCACTATGTCTGTGGCTTGCAATGTAGGAGCCTCAGAAACTTGCTTATTTTGTCACAATGACCTTTGAACTCTGAGGAGACGTAACAACCTATTTTTTAGGCGGAAAAAGTATTTCTTTGTCAACAAGAACTTTTCTTTGTAAATTTCATTGCTGTGCACCTGGTTTTATTTGCCCCTCTAAGCTTCCACCCAGCTCAATCAACTTGATGAGCAAATTCTGTTTAACCAGGCTTTGCGGACAGATGTTTGCCTGCTAATGTGTTTGGCAGGGGAGATTATTATGGCTTACTCACTCGACAATTGCTCAGCTCCTCTGCGGACAAGACGATAGTGCCGCATTTCTTCCCTTGGATCCCTCTGTGGAGTAAAGAGAGAAAACAAAAAGAGCTTCAAAAATTAGATTTGTCCATTCTTGGCTCTTAAATGATCATTAAAAGACATTGCAAGAAAAGAAGCATGGTAATTTTCCAGCCTTGAATTAGTCCTGATTATCCTCTACAACAAAAGGTCAATTAGAAGTAAATTTTTACATTTACATTTACATTTACAGAAACTCTCACTTAAGATATTGCATTTAATTTAATTACAATTTTAAATATTACTCAACAGGGCCATGTGCTTAACATAATATACCTCAGAGGAATTTAGCTTTCTCTGCTATAAAGTACTGTAAACCTTTTTCCCCCTCAGATTTTCAAACCGCACAACACCACAGCTCATGTTACTCACCAATGCTCTAATTACCTCTTGTCTTCATTATACACATTTTTACACTTAGTTGTAGTGACAAATCAGTCTTTTGGCTTGTTCAAAGCATAGGAAGCAAAGCCTTTGACCTCATAACCTTTGTTTATGAGTTCATGAGCTGGTCACAGCAACTTCTAGCCTGTTTTAGAAAATGTTTCTAGTTGTATGAAGCAACAGATCTAATTTCTTTCTAGACTCTACATTTTTGGTAATGACACATTCCTGTACAATCCAATAAGGCTTGAATACTTAGAAAATCAAGTATTATTACCACTGCTGTGCATCTTAAAAAGTCTGCAATTTCATAAGATAAGTAGGAAAGGTATTGCACCATGTGACATTACAGTAATTTAAATGAAGCTCAAATAAAGACTTGAATGAGGTTAGAGTGCTTTAAATGGACAAAGCTACCTGTACATACTATACATCCACACTATTTCTTTTCAGTTTTATTGAGAACACCCAATAGAGTCAAGGCCAAATAACTGTAATAAACTAACCTTAACAAAGTATTGTAGCAGTCTTAACCTACAATACACAGCATGCCCAGTCATCCACCCAAACACCTTCAATACAACCTCTTTGCAGAAAAAGAATGTCTATATTCTTGTATTTCCAGCTGCAATGGTGTGACAATTTCCACAAAAAATTGATGGACATGAGTGGGTTTTGCACTCAACATGCTGAGGTCAAGAGAAAGTGTTCTCAAGCTGTGTATAAGTGCTTTCTGCTCTTTGTGCAGAGGTGTGTGATTTTACGACGTAGATGGAGACCTTTGATCCACACAGTAAAAGACGCTTCAGATGGGGAAACCATCCTGCTCAACTCGATGACTGAGTGTTCTTTTCCTCCCCAAAAATCTTGCACACACATTCATAGACACTTTGCACTCCATCAGCCAGTGTCTCAAAAATACAGCTTTCAAAAGACAAATGAGTCTTCATTTCTTTTTACCATTTTGTTGATGACACACAAACCCATAGTTCAAGCTAAATAACTATAATAAGCTAACATAACTGCCACCAGGACTTACTTTCTACCCAACCGCTAACAGACATAGCCGCTGTGTTAATCAATTGAAATAGCTCTCATAGCTTCTTATATTTTCTCTGCAGTGGATCATTAACTGGCCCCATCCCATTTTATTTCAGAATAGTACACTATGTTGTCAAATAATGAGTTAGAGGAGTCAGAAAACAGCTATTCAACTCTCCATGTCTCAAACTGCCAATAATCAAGTTAGCAAGCTAGCTTAGCTTGGTTATAAGAGATATTAAAAGATAACACCTTTGAAGTGGGTGGTTCAATTCAGCTTATTCAGGAAACTAATAGTTTCCTCCATTTTGGGTTATCTGGCTCTTCATTCCCCTTAAAGACCAGGACGATAGAAAAGGCTTGCTGTCCAAGGCCTGAATTTTCTCCTTGTGAAACATTAAAGTGGAATGTAAGAGGAAAAACAGTGATTGTGGCAATTCCATTGATGAATTTAATGATGCCATCTTAAAAGCTGGTATGACAGTGCTTGTTCTTACTCCAAACCTTGATTCACTATGAAACCACAGGGACAAATTTAGGAATCAAATTGGATTCTGCATTGACCTTGGATAAACAAAAAAAGCCTTTAATCAGGACTGTTAATGTCTGTGTATGACTTGGAATGTCATCACCTTCATATACATCCACCCCTCATTACTGCAACTCTATACTTTCTACTGTATATCACTCAGACCTTTTAACTCTGTCTCCAGCATGTTGAGAATGCTATACCAAGGCTTTTAGCGTCATTAAGAAAGAAAGACCATGTTACTCTAACTCTCTCCTCCCTCAATTATTTCCTTTTAGTCATAGAACTGCATTGAAAAGCTTTTTTTGTCTGCAGAGAGTAGTCCCTACTCTCTTTCTCTTTTTCTTTAAGCCAAGGGGTCCTTGGCCTAAAAACACTGAAGACCGCTGCTCTAGTGTACTACTATCCTCATACCATGCTGTCACAGACTTGAGATCCTCTGACCAAAGGCCTGTCTCTCGCTACAGAAGGTCTGGGTCTAAATGTGATACTACCAACTAGTTTTCAACAGTGCCAGATTTGGTCTGGGACTGTGTGTCTGTCGTCTTTAGTTGGTTGGTTATCTGTGTGTGTACATTGAGAGTTTGTGATTTTAGTCTATTGTCATTGTTCTCTCTTTTCTTTTTTGGGCCTGCACTGCAACACATTTTAGATCAACAGTGTTGTTTACATAGCTTGAGTTGAGTTAAAAATTGTATACAGAATCTATTCTACCTTGTTGTCAATATGAGATGTGTTGAAATAAAATAGGCTCCCATTTAAGGCCTATTTCTCCAATTAAATAATATTAACAAAACATTTCTCTTGTTTCCCCACAGAATTTATAACCTGCCTACCTGACAGTATGTTAGACCTCCCAGACCATTAGCTGTCTCACCAGATGACCATTAAATGGAGTTTACTGTGGTCATTCTGCATGCATGTTAATTGCCTCATTTATCAGCTGTGTGTGGCTGTGTGTCACAGTAAGAATAATGTGCCTTATTAGTTTTAAAGTGTTCCACATAGGGAGGCATTGTGGTTGTAAGTGGTCTGCATAGGCTTCCTTTCACAGTCCAAAGAAGTTACGGGAATTATCTAATGCTGGTTTCAGATCAATTGCACAAGACTGGAAGAGTTTAGAGAGTGCACTTCCTCACACAAACTTTTCTACAATCATCAACAAAGCAGTTAACTATGAAGCAGCTATGGCAACAATGAACAACCATAATACCATGCTTTCTGGCCAATAGCTGAAGAATATGTGTATGCTTCACAAAAGTTGTATGTGAAGAACATGTGGGTTCAGTAAAAAATGATTAATAACAACAACACAAATAGCTCCATAAAATCAAAAATCTTAATATTTAAGTGTTTTTCTGTGTTTTAACAGACCATTTCAATCTTCCCTTATGCAATATCTCTACAGAGATATACTGTAATGTGTGTGTGTAAGCTATCCTCAAGATGTTTCACTTTCTTTATGCAATGATATTTTTATACAGTACATATATATATATTTATATATGTATAATTTCTTTTGATGACACACAGAAAGGAAAACAAAACAGTTGGCATTAAACTGCAATCTGTCTCCTGCAGCATTTCTTTTATGCCGGTGCATGCCAAAAATCCCACCCATCTCATTGGTAAGAAAAATATTGGAGCTGAAAATGATGGAATAATATGTAATTTGCACTGTGCTATCGACAGCAAATATAGAAAGACTATATTAGAATTTGTCGCAGTTAGGAGGGATAGCCCCCCTGAGGATGCCACACAAAATACAGCTCCCTCATATTACTGACAAACCTGAAACAATAATCTCATAAATGTGTCAGGTTGACAGGAACTTTTTTAACTGCACCTGGGCAAATTAGAAAAACCTTCTTTCAATAACTTTATTCTTTTTTTGTCTTAAAAGAGTAAAAGCAGCGGTGCATGCGTAATATAACCTATCCATTAACACAATGCACACAAGTGCTTTTGAACCTCCGATATTAAACAAACGAGAGTTGTACATTGACAGTGCACATACAAACAGGAACACTGAGAGACATAATATCGCCTATAGGAACATGTAAACCTAAAAATAAAACTTGCCCCAAATCTTTCAGAGAATAAACTCACACACACACATACACACACACACACACATACATACACACATACACACACACACAAACACACACACACACACACACACACACACACACACACACACACACACACACACACACTTACACACATTTTGATCACAGTGGTGATAATCTGTAATTACAAGAATCTTCAGAGAGTCAAAGACTAAAGCAAGCTAATAAAACCTGCTGTGAATAAGAAATAGCTAATTTAATTTTGCCAAGGGCTTTATACGTATGAGCAGAGAAAGAAAAGGAAAAAGGATTGAAAGGATGGGAACTACTGGGCTTATTTGGAAGCTACTCTTTGTTCTTTTTCCAGTTTACAATGTTGCCTGCTGTGTACCCATATAATTAAACAGTTCAGAATATTTAAGTTGGGTTGTATGAGGCAACTTTCCGTAGTCACTGTTTTACCTATAGAAGATGACCCACCCCCAGTTAGGAGAAGCAGGCAGGGGTACGAGCATGGAAGCCAAGCGATGCACAGCTGTCAGTGAGGGCAGCAGTTAAAGCATATTTTAGCCACCTGAAAAAGGCCCACCTAAAAAATGTTATCAGTTCAAGTGCATGCTATATCTAGATTTTTTTTCTACAGCTTTACATTGCCGTTAGACTGCCCATACCAACGGGGAACTGAAGCCATCCGTCTATGCTCTCTTTAAAGTCACTAGATTAATTTAGACAAAAACCCTGGTTGCTTGTCTACCGCTGCCTCGATCGGTTAGTTTGTTTTTGTTATTATGTAAATTTTGTGTTTTTAAAGGGTTAGTGTGAATACACATTCAAGTTTTACACTAATACATGTAACGTGTAAACTGTAACTGTTCCTAAGCAAACAAAAAGCACAAAAACATAATAGCGTCTATGCAGAGTACAAAAACCTGTGTCCAGGGCCAAGGGCCATTGTACATAATCAGACTCCTTGAGAGTGATATTGTGCTGGAGGCCTTCCAGAAGAGCACTCTACCAAAGGGATTTTTAGCCCCTCATTGATTCACTCTGTGCAACAGCTCGCTTGAAAGGCTGGAAACATTCCCACGTCATTGACAAAGAAAAATGATAGGTTTGATCTAAGAGAGAAGGGTGAAAAGGTTAAAGAAAGAATTGAGCATTTAAAAGACTCCTTAAGGTGTTTTCAGTTTTGCACAAGTTGCAAATGTAAAATTAGATCTTGGATATAACCATGTAAGAAAAGCATTTTTTTTTTCTGGGAGGTGTTAAAGTTAAATAAGACAAAAAACAGAGAGAGCTGGGGTGCATTTAACCAAAGACAGAGTCCAAAAAGAACAAAAAGG
>NC_048410.1:10768152-10771109 GCF_013103735.1 Etheostoma cragini | reverse complement strand
TAACTTTTTTAACAGCTGTATACCATTAACCCTGTATGGACGTGATTGCTTTCATTGTTGTATGGCATAGCTCAGGTTACTCAGGTTAAACCCTTTGTAAAACGTGAAGGAATGCACAAAGAATAAATGCCATTGAACTTTCTTTTATTTAGTTTGTCAGTCAATCATTAATGATAAAGAACGTAAATAAAAAAATCTGGAAATAAACAACAATTCCTAAAAAGTAGTGTTAGTGTTATTACAGAAACAGTAAGAAACAGTAGTGCCACCCCTCAAAACTGAAGCTTTGCAAACTGTTCACATCGCTGTTTCAATGGTTGGATTTTCCATTGTAAATCATAGCCAAATTGTGGATATTTTGATAATGTTAGCTCTGCCTAACATTGCACTTTGTTTATCGCTGACACTGCACTGTGGAGATATGGTCTGACAATACGATACTACACTCCGTTACACTCCCTGCGAGCAGACCAAACTGGAAATCAATTTTCCTTTACCACTCTTAAAACTGTAGCTGCCAGCACAACTTTCTGTTTTTAGAGCGATGAAGAAGAATTGATTTACAATTTGGTCAGCTAATGAAAGCTTATGTTAAAGTTTTTCATCACATAGATATTGGATGGGGGCATATTTGCGTAATCACCATTACTGATAACAGCATTTTAGGCATTAATGGAAGCTTTCCCGATACTTGTATCGGTATTGGAAGAACTCTATATTATTTTCACAATAGCTGTTCAAAATAACCACGTTCCTTAAATGCATCGCTATATAGTATGCCTTTTTTCAGTGTTTGTGACCACAGCCGTCATATCTGTACGTATAAATAGGTTGACTAGGCACACAGAATAACCTAACAGGATACATGGAACTGGGCACGTTGAATGTATAAAAAATGAGCAGAAGATTAGTTTTTATAAATTATTATTATTTATTACCTGATGCATGTAATCTGTGGTACTTTTGTTAGATTACATTGATTACCATTAATCACCAAAGGTCTTGTGAGTTTGTTAGGATTTAGCACTCTCAGACAAAGTTCTTGTGTGCTGCCTTTGAATAGGTCTCAGTTCCATCGGTTGTCTGCAGTTTGTTGAGAAGGAGAATCAGCTTGTAACACAAACAGTTTTGGCCTTGATTTTATGTCTAGACACCAGAACGTTCCTTGCTCCTGTCCCTTACATCAGAACTGTGTCATATAAAATTGCCCATGGGTAGTTTAAAAATCAATATATTGAGATAGAACCTGCCATTTACATCCCACTTGATCTTATCTCATACTTAACTATGTTTATTACCCATACTCCTACCACACAACTCCTTTTACATCCTGCAACCCATACGTTAGTTTGTTTACATTTGCAGATGTCATTGGCCTTGTGGACCTTATCAATAAAAATTACAAGTTTATGCACAGGAGATGGGTAGCTCACTTTATAAGATGGGATGCCTTCAGCTGACGTCTTGGGAATGTTTTCAGAGAGTATTGACTTCTTTTAGAAGCCTTGTGCTCATTTACGCGTGAAGAACAGGAGTACAGGAGCAGAAACAGTCAACCATGAAAAGATGTTGCCATGGACTACCATCAATGACCCCATCAAACAGAGTGAGAATAATTTGCTCATTCATGAAAGGAACTTTTCTCTCCTGGTAAGACTAAGATAATATCACACCATTAGCACATTTAAAATGAATTGAATATTGTTTACACTCCTGAGTACACTGAAGTACCAGAAGAATTATAGTTTTTATTTTCATGTGTGTTTTGAACAGCACAATTGTTCTTTAGCTTTATCCGAACTGGCATTACTTGGAATAACTTCACATTTAATAAATTAAATGTGGAACTTTTAAAAAGGGATTGTTTAAGGCAGTTATTTCTAATCTGTAACATCATAGCTTTTTAGTTTCTGTCTAGCCTAACACGATCACTGAATTTATATATATAATATAATTATGTAAAGCTAAAATCCAGTAAGTGATTGTCTTTATCTAAAATGATAGTCAAGATGGCAAAAACACTCAAACACTGCAACAATATAGCAGCTAAACCATTCATATAAAGTCACTTTTCAGATGCTGTCCATTCAGCATCACCGCAGACCAGAAGACCACCACCAGCAGTAGTAGTTCAGTAGTTCTACACAATGGCTCACAGTAGGTCCTGCCCAGTGAACAATGGATTTTTTTTAATATGATTGTTGTCAAATGAGTTTAAAAGTGTTAGGAAATACGTTAATTGTACCAAAAGTCTCTACCCTGCTATATTAAACAGGTGGTGACATAAACATTTGTGACCTTAACAGTTATCCGCAATAATTCACCAGGAGAAGACATGGAAATCTCATTACATGACAGTTTATAAATGCTTTCAGTGTGACATATTATCAGTAGGAAGAATGCTCTTCTACACTTGCTACCCACTAACTTCCCAAATGGCCCATTTGGTATTGCAGACAATCTTTTTATAAAGCAAAGTATCTCCAAACAAAAACATCTTGCCTGGTGAAAGGCGTCACTGAGGATTACCAGGTTTCAAGCAGGAAGCCTGTGACAAATTTTAGCATGGAAATCCAATCATGTCTTTCAGATTAAGTAACATCACTGTAGGATAAAAAGGATGCTGTGGATTACAATGTTTAAATTATTGCTGTTCATCTGTTGTTGTATTATTTAAGAGACATACTGAAAAGATTTTGATGAATTGAGGAAGGAGGCTTGTTTTTTCCACGCCATTAGCTAACCTTTAAAACCAAACACTTGCACAACCATACAAACACACAACAATATGTTGCAAACCAGGGCGTCTCTAATGCAGTTACTGACTTCAATAACTCAGTCCAAAAAGAACAAAAAGGCTTCGGGGGGTGGGGGGATACACAGATGTTATGTTTCGGCCATGTCTTTTTCAGTGTGCACTGGTAAATACGATGTTATTTCAGAGATGTTGCGATACC
>NC_048410.1:10749254-10768052 GCF_013103735.1 Etheostoma cragini | reverse complement strand
CAGATGTTATGTTTCGGCCATGTCTTTTTCAGTGTGCACTGGTAAATACGATGTTATTTCAGAGATGTTGCGATACCATTTTTCCCTTCCCGATAACGATTCTGATGATATATCAAAAACAGTATTTCATTGCGGTAAGGCAGGGGAAAAGACACCCCCACCCACACACACACATCTGAGACATTCACCTCCTCAATTACCCACTGCTGATTCTACAAAGCCTTAGCCATTCGAGACCTCATTTGACTTTATTACAACGTCCACCAGTGAGACAGTGCCATTAATCAAATAGAAGAGGTAAAGAGTGAGCAGCAACCCAGGAAAGAAAAGAAATGAACTGAAATGGCTGCTACCGTTTCTATGATCTGCAACTGCCTGAAAGAGAACTAGTGACCCATCATCCATCCATCCATCCATCTATATATCTATAAATCGGCATATCTCTGTGTTCCCATACATGCGCAGTACAGCAGCAAGGGCAAGGAGTTGTTGAATCCCTACAAGGTCATTGATTGAGGTTCACCGGCTACGGGTGTCTTGCCCAAAACTGATCATCCACCAAAAAGTCATTGCTGTCTATACTATATGCAAACACTGACATAGGGCACACACTGAATCTCTGATTGAGCCATGCTGTAACATGTGTTTACAGATTGGGGCTCTCCAGCATGTTGTCCTATTGTGCACATTTCTCCTGCCATTCTACACGCTGCTTAGCATTGTAGCAAGCCTCATTCTCATCTGGATATAAAGGCACATAGCGACAGATAAGCTGTAATCATGGGCAGCGGTACTTAATTGATGTCTCATTTTTTAATTTGTTGTTCATTTCATTACAAATGTTTTCTCTGAAATTAGTAAAATTAGAAAAGAAATCCTCCCTCTTTCTGTTGGGGAGCAAATGACACTTCAGGCAATTAGGCAATATCTCTAATGCTTTGTTTGCTATCCATGCTGCTGAGTCCTCTAATTTGTTTTGGAGAAAAATCAATGCTATTTGCCAAAATCACAGTCTCCAAATGTTTGAACAGACTAGGCTTATTGCAGTAGTAGTGTGTTCTGTGGGTTCCCAACCAGATGACTGTGAGGATGAAGTTCACTGTAACCTGATAAAACAGTTAATCATCAACAGCATTCCTGAATTTGTTAATTCAGTGCAGGCAACCTCATCTGTTGAGTTGATTGATTGCTGCAATTGAATCCGCAATGACAAAAATTGTTTTCCTAACAGATGGCCCGGCTTGGAGAGTGAGTGAGCCGTGATCAATTGCTGCCTGCAGGAGGAGGAAACTGAGTTTTGCTTCGATATTAGACACAAGGGTATCAATACTGGATGAGCTCTCATCCTGACAACAAACACCCCTTTCTCTCCAAAGTAGAGGTGCAGGAAAAAACTGTTGTGAGTGGGTCTGGAGGGGTTATCCATCCAGTTTCAGGATCAAGGGGCCTCATTTATAAGTGTTGCGTATGCTCAAAACAAGATGTACGACGCTCAACGCAAGAATTGGGATTTATAAAAAGCAAACTTGACGGGAAAATGTGCGGTCCTACACGGACACTCTGACCCAGGCGTAAACACAGTAACAGGTAAAATGAGAAATGGCGACACCAACGGCAGATGGATAAAACACCTGAAACTGTGTGAATCTGAAACCATTGTCACAATATCAAAATAGTCAAAATATTCACTTTATCGATGATATGAAGAAATAACAAAGCTAATCTTACAATTACTATCCTACACTAACAGCTGTTCGATCCATCTGTGGCAAAAAACAGACACAATAAAACAAGTTACGATTGTAAATTCAAACAAATATATTTGGACAGAAAAGTCAAATGTTCTGTAATTATATTGGCATGATATGGCATTTATTCTGATGAATAATATGATAAACAGGACAAAGAGACTTATGCTGTTTTCAAAGCCTCCGTCTGTCGGCGCACATTGTTTTAATATGGTTATCATATCATAGTGTTTTATACAGTGTTTATTTTTATGGCTTTAGATTGTTGTTGTTTAGATTTTCGTTTTAAATGTTTTTTTTTATTGTAGGTCTAAAGCATGTTTCAACCATTGTGTAAGGTGTAATAGAACGTTTGACTAATTACATGCTGCTTGAGCAGAACTTTTTGTCATTTACAATTATATTAATTCCGACACCTTTAGTGTTTTTGATAAAATCCAATGAATGGGTAAAGGCATGTCATGCATAATGACGTACAATGGCTGCCTTTGCAATGTTGGAAGATTTGGCAAATAGACCGACAGTAAGAACACTTGCTGGCAAATAAGGAAGAGTGTCCTCAGATCCGGTTCCGACTTCCTCGAGCTGTCCTGTAGGATCTCTGGGCTGTTTTGGGCCCAGCGTTACAGAGGATCAACTTTAATATCGGAACCATTTCTTTTTAATTTGGGCCATGGTCCAACCTCTGAAGCTGTGGCATTAACCATGTCCGCAACATGTTGTCACTCTACAGCTTTTTAGTTATGCCAACAATGTGACCTCCAAACATATTTTCCTCTTTTCCACCTCTGTAAAGGCCGTTTTATGCTTCTGCGGAGGCTCCACGCAGAGTTTTTGCCATAGCCTACATAAAGGTTGTGTTTATACTAGTGCGCTGGCGTGTGCGTCGCGCCAGCATGTGTGTGTGTGTGTGTGTGTGTGTGTGGGGTGGGGGGGGGGGGAGCTTTGGAGCGAATACTGACTCTAGAGTCATAGTGAGAGAAACAAAGAAGTCCGGCCGTGTTCAGACAGAGAATATGACTGTTTGGAATAATGAAATCCCATCATTAATTTTAATAATCAATTATAGCAATGTATGGTCACCCAAAAAAGTTCAATCTGGCTCAGTTTTTTTAATTTGTTAGCCTTACAGTATTAAAGTGACTGTAAATGTGTATAGATGTGAACAGCTGTCCCGTTCAAACTACATTGAGGTCTGCAGGATTACTGGGCAATTAATTAACTGGGCAAATTGGGCAAGTGCCCCAGGGCCTTAGGGCCTACATATTAATTATTCATTTAATGTGAGGTAATAATTAATTGCAATTGTGAGGGGGGAATGTCCTTCACTAATAGATACTTTGTGTTTGAGCAAATCTTTGCCCATAGTGAGTTAATTAGGCCATATATCATCTTCAGATGCAGACACAGCATGTTTGTTTCAAAGAGACTAACTTTTTGGTTTCATGTGGATGGATAGTATGTGTCAATGCTAGAAAATGTCTTATCTCGATATTCTGTCATAGATCATTTGTTTTCCATTAATTATCAGGTTATTTAGTGCATAAAATAAGGCTGTCAAAATTAACGCGATAATAACGAGTTAACACAAATTCCTTTTAAAGTCACTAATTATTATTTTTTGATGCAAGGTTAGTGCCATTAAAAGCCATTAAAATCCCTGACTCATCATAAAAGAGGAAGGAGACTAGTTAGATCTTCTTTGATTTGGGCCTAGTTTGGGAAATCAGGAAGCAGTGCAGCATTAACATTATGGATGGCTAGCAGAAAAACCTCCTTGGGCAGAAATGGATAACAAAAAGGGTGTTTTGAATGGCAAGTTCAGTTTCAAAATCCTTTGCAGATGGTTCTTTCGACAGGACTAAAGTTTTTTGCATGTACTGTCGATGGGAATTAAATTACCAACGGAGTACGTTGCGTATGAAATACCACTTGCTGGCTGAGCATACGGCAGAGGCGGAGAATCCTCCTCCCCATTGCCAAAGGCAGGCCACGCTGGGTAACTTGTCATGGAGTCATATGTGCCCATCTGTTGTTGCTTGATGAGCTTGAGTTGGCCATATTATGCTTTCAGCATATTTTCTGACCATACAGTTCTTTTGAGGTTATTCTGGACAATCATCTAGACAGTATTTGTCATTGTTTTTTATTGTTGCAATAATTAACAATTGCATAAAGCAAGCACATTTGTTCGCTCCCGTGTTGATAAGGGCATGCAAAACATGAACAATATCCCTTTTATAGTACATTCAAAAAAAAATTAAAGTTTGATTATTTAGCAATTAATAGTTAACTATGGACAATCAATTGATTAATCACAATTAAATATTTAAATTGAGAGACAGCCCTAGCATTGACGTTTAATAAGTTTATTTGTGAGTAGATTAGAGATCATTTCTCAGAATTCTGCAATACAGTAAGCGCAAATAACCTGAGAGCTTGTGTGTTTTTGAGAAGACAACAGTGCTCACTTGTTATTAGGGGTTACTTGCTTTTAATGAGCTTCAAGCAAATTCTGCATTTTAATAAACAAATAAAACACTAGGGCAAGAAAACAAATTAAACTGAGCAGCCAGGTAGAAAACTCGTACTATCCCTGTTATCTTTCCAAATTAAATGGTCTAATTTTTGTTATCACAAAAGAAGAAATATGTTGTTTTGTGAAAATCTTATCATGCTCCTTTCATTTGTTTTCTCAATTTGAGTCCTTTTTAAATATTCTCATGAAACAAACAAAAGTCTCTCCTACCGCAAAGCCACTGAATTAGCAAGCAATTAGTTTTTTATCTGTTTTAAAAGGTGACAGATACATTTTGAGACCTGCTGGTCACACTTACAAAATCTGTAAAACATGTACAGTTTTGCTCATACGTGTACATACCAATGCTGAAGTTGGCTAAAGAGAGGAATAAAAAAATGATCTTTTGGAAATTGATCTTCATGCATTTATTAAAAAGGTTTGGAAAAATCCAACCTTTAAGGACACCAATTTTCTTTGTGACTGGATAATGAACCGTAAATAGATAATTGTTCTTCCTTTAAATAAGGGGATAGGTATACATACCCCTATGTTAAATTCCCATAGTGGAAGGCACATTTTTATTTTTAAAGGCAAGTAATCTTACCTCTCTTTTCTCTGCTTTGCCCACCCATAAGAGAAAGACATCATGGCTTTCAAATGAGCAAAGTAGCAATTGGTCAAGGCCACCCCCCCAGCCCCCACCGCTTCATAAAAAATTTGCCAACACTATGTTTCTGAAATGCAGCATGTAATTCTGATACAAAATGAATTACAGCAGCTGTTACATCTTCCAACAATAAGATCCCTTTATGAGCAGTATGATGCTGCCTTAAGCTCCTATGTACATTTATTTTTTAATTCATGTAATAAGATCAAGTGTGGGTCAACTAGTTTTAGACCAATTTATCAAGATTGTGCTCAGGGGAGACTAAAAATAACCAACAAAAGAATTGAATTGAGCTGTGTCAGATTTTAGCAACTCCGGGCCATTAAAATATGTGTTTGTGAACAGAGTAGCTGTGGCTTGGGTAGGAAGTTCGATTAAGAAATGAAAGGAGAATAACAATACTTTTATTTTACAATCATGACAGTTTTTGTCACCAACTTACGAACGCCTAAACCACACCTCTAAGTACCAGACACCTACAAGCCACTAATCAAATATGTCTGCTCCAGGTACGCCGCCAAGGCATCTCCACAACACCCACTTTTTATTATTCCAAAATGGCCACTTGTGTGTCATCACACATCCTCCCAGACCGGACATCAGCTATTCATCTGTCTGCACATTCATAACGTTCATTGAATCTTTAATTTACACATTGTTGTGGCGTGGTCCTTGCTAGTGAAATTAAGTTAATTTGTTAACTCAGGTTTGGGAGCAGGGCCACGCCTAAACCACATCTCTAATCACCAGACAAACCTACACATACCATGCTGCGCGGCAAGCCTCATGTCTCTGATTGCTTGACCCACCCTCCCTTTTCCCTCTCCTTCATCTATCCATCTCCCCCCTCATCCCTTGGGATGGAACATGAACCTCTACAGAGCACTGTTCAATTATTTTCCATAATTTTTTTATTTCAATTTTTGCTAGAGAAAGGTTCCTGGATCAAGCTGGTGATGCTGGTGAGGGACAGAACTTCTTTTTGGCGAGAACATTTCCTTGGAGCTCAGCACGCCTGAATCATCCGTTTCAATTCACCTAGCTCCTCAAACATGAGCAGCCCTGGGCATTACAGCCGTCACTTTTCATCACCGCATCAAAGACTTCCCTGTCAATTGAAAAGCAGGAGCTGGAGGGGGTAGTGGAAAAAAATCTTCCCTTTCCTTTCTTCCTGCCATTCTTTACTTCCTTCATGGAAATAATTAAAAGATGGAAAGGACAGTAACTAATTTATTAGAAAAAGTAGAAACAAGTAAAAACTATTGCAATCACCCCAAGAAAAGATTTTCTTCTTCCACAGCCAATAACTGAGTGCTGGACACCTTGATGCTAACGTAGCCTGCGACTGACAGAAACAATAAAATCATTGTGCTGTGGCCAAAAACAGAGCTGAAGTTTAGTAAATGGTCAGAGGTTTTTTTTCATTTGAAAACAGAGTATAAGCGCAAAACTGAGTTTAGCCTAAAATCTTAGCATCTAATGAATGAATAATAAAGTAAAAAATTACTTTAATTTGCTCCAAAATCTATTTTTGCATATACAGACATATGAAACACCCTTGTGATAAAGAAATCCTAGTGTTGTGCTACCATATTTGCCTTAAATCTAACTTTGTGACCCGATTGCAAAGTGCTATGGCCCCTTTTCCCTTCCTCAAATATCTGCTGCAGCCATATTTAATATTGACCTCTGAGAAGACAAAAGCAGTTGCAGCTTTATAAAAAAAAGAAACACCAGCTTCCCATCAGCCGAGACCGTAAAGAGAGACATAGAGTGTGAGGAGAGGCAGAGGTTAGGTACTCATGTGGAAAAGGAGCCCTCTAGTAGTAATTACGCTGTTGGCCATTACTCTTTTCTGACCAACAAAATCCCCCCAAGGAAATAAAGTCTTATACCTCATATTCACTGTATGATCTTTGTCTCAAAGGAAACTTAGTGGTGCAGTACAGTTATTCCCTGAACAGACATTTTTTGTGACAGTGACCCAGGCCACCAATGGAGGCTTCCCCAGAGAGTGAGCAAAGCACTACCGCTGGATCCAGTGGAATGTAGTCTAATCTAAGAGCATAATTGTGTGTGTGTGTGTGTGCGTGTGTGCGTGTGCAAAAGAGAAATAAGGTGAAATAATGAAGATAAATGACAAAATACAATGGAGAGGGACAGGTGATGGGATTGTGTTTCAAAGCTATGAATAGCCACCCTCATAGTGCAGAGGCACACAGATCTAATGCATTTATCTGTGATGAGAGTGTGCGTGCGTGCTTGTGTGTGTGTTTGTGTACGGCTGCATACATACGTCTCTGTTGGCAGACAGAAGTCTCTTTGTGGAAGTGATGCCATTGCAGAGACTTGATTTATCACTCTGTGTTAGAGGGGGAAACAACAGAGATGGAGGTGGTATGACAGCTTTATCATTCCACTGTTCCAGACCTCCATTAGCACATGCCAAAGGAGAAAAACACAGAAGTGTTTGTGTGTGTGTGTGTGTGTGTGTGTGTGTGTGTGTGTGTGTGTGTGTGTGTGTGCGCGCATGCGTGTGTGCGTGCATGCGTGTGTTTGTGTCTCTTTAGACAATTTGGGGGATTCATCCTTACCAATGGGTTTGTATTGCCCAAATACTGGCTAAATTCATACTTCGAGTTGTCTTTAGATGTTGTTTACTATGTCTGGTAACAGGGAGTCAATAGTGTGTGTGCATATGTGAATTTTAGCTTTCTAGAATTGAGTCTCAAAGGGAATCATCAGGGGCCCATCAAATTCTGCCATAGAGGGCAATGAACTAGGTCATAAAGGCAAGCTAGTTTTGACAGTTACAACTGTCAATAAGTTGTAAATATGTTTTTATAAGTAAGAACTTTTTTGTGTGGTGCAATCCATTTTAATTTACAGTAGGGAAAGTAAAATCTTCATGATGACTTGCTGCAAATGACCAAGCTATCTGGAATTTAAAACCACATCTGTTAGAAACTAATAATTTAATCACACAGCCAGCCAACATCATAAAATCCAGTATTCAAAAAGCTGGAACTTACTCATAGACAGAACAAAATGTAACTTTTTTTCCCAGAATGGCCAAAAACCTACGAGAACTTTATCACACAAAAATGTCATCCAAATTAAACACCAACTGGAGCTGTTACACCAGGCATTTTGTCAGTGCCTGTGTTTGTGTGCATTTGCATATCTGATAGTAATGATGAGGCACAGTGGAGCAGGCTCATTCAAAGTGGGGTTTAGAAATAGCTGGTAGCCATACCAACGGAAAGTGATGTGTGGTTTTATGACAGGTAAGGTGCGGGAGGAATAAAGAGAGCAGAGATGAAAAGCAGAAATAGGAAAAGAGAGTAAAGAAATCTGAAGCAGTGAGACAGAAACACCTAGTCTTCATGGAGAATCCAATTGTTCAATTTTCAAACTTGCTTGAGACATCTCAACAGATAAGGTGTTTGGAAGTCCCCCCCTCCTCCACCAGCTATCATCAAGCTGCTCTCGAGCAAGGCACACCAATGGTTAAGGAGAATGATTGAGCTGGATGACTCACAGCAGGTGTCAGTATGTGTTACTGCATCTATGTAGATAATGAAGCAGTGTTTTGCTGACAGGCATCCGTCCCCCAGAAAGAAAAAGCACAAGAAGTGTCAGAAACTCACAGTTTCTACTGTAGGTCTGGACTGAATCTTACAGTGGCAACGTGCCCTTTGAAAATGCATTAATTAATTGTGTTGAGCTGGAAAGAAAGCCAGTAGAATCCATTATTCTTTCTAGTGCAAGCTCTAAGCTAAAAGTAAGTCTGAGAAAAGATAAGAGGGCACACAGGAGAGGATCCAACTCTGGCGAAAATTTAAATTATTTCAGAAGTAAAAAGATTCATCAGGAATTAGGGTCATAAAAGAAAAATTGAAAAATCTCCTTTTCAAATGACAATTCATTGTAAACATACCACGCATGTAGCATGTTATATACTGTTTTAATAACAAAGGTCAGGCTCTGATGAATCTTCTCTTGCAGTCTTTCACAAACATTGCTTATGGTGATTTGAAATCCCATCAAAATGTTTTTCTGTTACTAACCTTCTCTGATGAGCTCAAACAAATCTCCAGCACACGCGGCAACACTACATTGGGGTACTGAGGCATGGCTTAAGGTCATATTTGCAGCCTCCGCTCCATGTATCGCTTTCCAAGAAGTAAGCATGTTGCACATTTCACAATCATGTGAGCAGCCCACAATTTAGCACTAAAATATGCTATTTATAGATAATTGCTTATGTTTTTGTTCTGCAATTTCATAGGTGATTTATGACATTTCACTTTCAATAAAAAGGTAAGGGAAATATTGTAGGATTAAAGAGTTTGGAAGAAAAATGCTGTGAAGCCTACAGAAACCTCGTGTTTTCACAGAAAGTGAGGTTGGAAAAATATTACTGAGAACTGAAAATGATGATCTTCAAGCATTTAAATTTGAAAGCATTTTATTTTGATACACTTACCCTGCCATGGCAGCATTCCCAGCCCTGAGTACACTCATGCATCTGTTTTTATAAAGGTTGGATTGGCTTGTGCTTCCTAAAAATGCCTTCAAATTTGAAATGCCATAAACATAAATAGGTCATCTAACAGAACCATGATCGCCTCAGCGTAATGGCTGAAAAAACATTTGGAGGACATAAGGTGGGCCACAGAGTAGTCAGCCAGTTGTCTATTGAACTTCCTGGAACCAGGAGCACAGGAATTTTCTGTGTTTGGGGATGACTGGAAAGTGACCATGCGCTCAGGTCGATGGAAGTGAACCAATCGCCGGGGAAGTATGTAGTCAACATATGAACGGTCGCTCCACGTGTTGGGAGATGGAGAATGACTTAGTAAGCTATCAACACACACTTTGAATGTGTGTTTGCTTCTGTTACTTCTGACACAGTGTGACAGGGCTTCGCCTGTGTAACTTTATGTGAGCTTGGCAGCGAGCCTGTCTGTGTGTGTGAGGGGAACATGTGTCTCAGTGTCCGCAAGATGCTCAGAAAGGACAAAAGCGGACTGACTGAGAGGGAACTGCTCTTTAGGAGAAATTGTGTGGCCAAAACTCTGTTATGTTTCCAACTCTCAGCTGGAGTGAGACGTGCGTTCCCGGCGCCCCGTTACTGTCACTGCCACTGACGCCATTTTTTGCGAGTTGGCTCAGGGGTGGATTGGACCAGGTGGGGGCTGCCCGTAGGGCCTTATGGATGCACAAGTTCAACAAAGACAGGTCCAGCATTGGTCTCATCTCTCCGATTTGCTCCAGTTTGATGAAATAACAGGAGTAATATTTGTTGTTTTCCTCCTCTGGAAGTATGTGGAAGATTAGGTTAAGGCATATCTTCCCAGCAGCGCCGCAACTTCTGACATCAGAGCCGTTATCTAAATTACCACACCGGTGAGAACTGGGGGAGGCTGGCAAATTGAAGTGTATAGCCGTTTGTGATTAGCTTCAACATCCATGTGGTCATCATGGGTAACAGTCCATCATTTAGAGAGAGGGAAACGCACATGTCTGTGTGTTGTCTGTTTACATAGCAGTGATTATCGTGCACTCCCCGCCACGGTGTGAAGCAATTCCTTTGTTTCTCACAAGCCATGGTAGGCAGAGTCGAAAGTGTGGCTGCTGCCCAATATAGGCTGGGGATGAATGGCGGGGTAAGGGACCAAAACGTGTATTCGGATCAGGGTAACGAAAACCAGACCTGCTAAGCGGGGGACTTAGGAGGTGGTGAATAACTAAGTAGGCTATGAATAAGCACTTTAAATGGGTGTTTGCTCTTGTTAATTCTGACGCATTGTGGCTGGGCCTTGCCTCCATTACTTTATGTGAGCTTGAATGCTCACACAAGTCTTAGCGGTGAGCAGGGAGCCTGTCTGATGCAGATGAGAAAGCCACTGAGCCGCAATGGGGGGGGGGGGGGGGGGGGGGGGGGGGGGGGGGGGGGGGGGGGGGGGGGGGCTTCCGGCTAGAGAACATTCTCTGGGTGGATCCGAGTCAAGGAGACTGGTGGTATCCTGACTGTCCGCCCGGCAGGATGTAGCCGGTCTCTCAATTGGTGCACTGTTCTTAAAAGTCTTCTAACTGCTTGACGCTGAAGAAAAATAGGAAGCAGATCTCTGGTCTTGCAGCTGTAATGTACAGTAACTGAAGACGTAAGAGAGGCCCGTGATGGGCACATGGCGCAAAAGAAATCTTCACAACTAGACATGCTTGAGGCATAAACCCAATAGCGACAGTTCTTAGAGGGCAAAGCCTTTACGAAGTAGAAACAATCTGTATACTTTAGATGTCAATTAAGGGCAAGTGAGAAAATGTTTGTTTTTTACAGATGATCTCTAATTTCTGAAAGCGTAGCATAACTTAAGTATCTCTTACAGTTAACTATATAACATCTGACAGTGATATTCCCACAACACTATTAATATAATAGCCCATCTCAAGGATTCTTGTGGTTACAGATCTTACAATATCACTTCATCCAGGAGCGCCTAAGGCCAACTGTTGGAGACATGGAGGCTATAGTGTCAGGCTCGGTTTGTCATCACAACCAGCTGGATATCCCGCCTCTGCACACATGCCTCTATTCACATTTACAAATAATTTCCTCCCATTTCGGTACTGTGCTCTAGAAATAAACACTGACATTCAGGGAATATTAAAATGGTAAAAGGCCAAGCATGATCAAACACACCTCGTCCTCCTCGCCCCCTCAACATCTTTCTGAAGTCTTTTCAGTGCGGTTAATCATGGCTACACTTTCTTCTTCTCTGCTCTCATTTCTTTCTTTGTAGTACTAATTCAACTGGTTCTCATTCCATTGTTCCTATTAACATGGTCTCCACATCTGTACATTTTTAATTTTTTTTCAGTCTACACAATGCAACACAGCAATCATCAACTGTATTGGGCTCGGGGTTACATAATCCATTTATCTGAAACAGTCGTGTCACATGGATAAAACACACCCAATAAGTAGCGGTTACTACAATACCATTTCTGTGTATCTTTTAGGTTTTGTTAGTTTCCTAAGTAAATACAACATGTAGATCCTTTTTAGCAACAGTTTACTTGATTTGCAATCATTTCTTTAAGTCTTACAATTACATTACAGGATATAGTGTTCTTTATCTAACAGGTAGTCATTAGATCAGAATAAAATCAGTTTTACCACTGTAAGCCCTTCAATAGCATTCACACAATACTGTTGGCCAGGTGTCCACGCTTACGCAAGGTAACGTAAACCGATTTGTTAAGGTCAAAATCCCCTGATCCATTGGCTGTCCCAACCTTAACCACTCAAAGCTCATGCCTAACCCCGAGCTGCTTCGTAAGATGGGCCTTTCCTAGAAGTAACGTGGGTCCCATAATAACACTACTCTGAGTCTGTATAGCTTTACATATATGACACATCTAATAAACAATTTCCGATTCTTTTACAATGTGAAAGATCCCATTTCACTCACGATGACCACTACTTTGTCATTACTAAACAGTATGCCAAATATGAAGAAAAACGTTGACATCAGTGGGTTTATTTGCTAGCCAACCACTGCTTAGGAAAAATCCAGCACATTGACAGTAACTTACAGTGAAAACACACTGGATGCAGAATCGCCGCAAAGCTAGATTCATACCAGACGTGCATTTCTCCGCAGTGATCACAAAGCAGTCATTCTCCTTTCCACTCTACAGTGTCTCTCTCTCTCTCTTGTCTTTTTCTCTCTCTCTATCTCTCCCTGTGAGTGTTTGGTTGTGTATGTGTCACTCTGTCTCTCTGTCCATCAGTCAATCTCTCTGTGTGTGTGCCTGACCACCTGCTTTGTTCTAGACATTGCTGAGAAGTCAAGACAGCCAAAATCATCATAAACCTGGGTGTTTTATTTTGAAAGTTGTTTTATTTTGTAACCTTTCTGGCTGCGCTGTGGCCTTCCTATTTATAATTACCTACCGCGCTTGACATATTTGCACGTGGAAGAAATAGAGGAGACGCAAATGATCACTGTAGCGTGCAGGCCAGTGCGGCCGTTCCTTTCCTGATCAAAGCTGGTATGAACTGAAAGATTGTATAACATGGACACCAAATGAAAAAAAAGTTTCAGATCGCAGCGATTTGCTCCAAATCACAGTGATTTGCTCAAAATCCCAGCGCTTTGCAAGCTTTTGCGTCCAGTGTGTTTTTGGAGTTATGAAACTGTAACGTGAAACATGTGATTTAACGTCTCTGCTTATAAACAGTTTAGCAACAAAAGGTTGAGGGAACATTACTTTCATGTTGGTTTTGAGCAATATGCATCCCCATTAACCTGGCTAACAGTGGGTTGGGGGACTACAACGTCTCCCGTGGCAGGGAATCAAAGTCAAAGGGACTCTCATCTGGAGTCTGATAAACAGTAAATTCATCAAAGTCAGTGCCAATAATATTATTTCCCAAGCTACTGTAGCCCTGGGATCCACATTGTGTCACTTTTTGTCACTCTGCCTAAGGAGAAAGGGCTACACTCACCATATTGTTTATTTGGTTGCCATGACTTTGCGAGTGATGACTGTTCCGTTTCCAGCTGGAGACTGTTTGCTTGAGTTCAGTGGAACAGACAGCTCGGCAGAGTCACGTAATCACGACTTCATGACATTTCATAAATAACTGAAGCAGCGGTGGCAATAATTTAATAGCAGCGGACCGCCACTGCTAAATGTACTGTAACTAGCGGAAACACTGCCTTTCAATGGAATATGGACACATTGTAAAAAGATACAACCATGGTACCCCACAGTAGATTGTAGCAGCCTGAAGGTTACTGAAAAAGAAAACATGCAGTTTGAATGTTCTGAGTTTGAGTAACGCTGTGAGGAAAAACTGAAGTGATTGACTACTATTCTCCACTAGCTTTTTGTTGTTCATCAGTGTGCCCCAGAGTGAGCCATTTAACCCCCATCTGCTGCAGGTGAGCTGCTCTTTGGGCTTTGGTTGAAAACTGTGGTGTTTTATGGTCAGCTCCTGGATGCTAACTGTGCAGGTGCAGTGAGTGCCTTGCAGAAAAAAATATGTGTACACAGAATTGCTCTGCCCAAGGTTTCATGAATTTCCAATCATAAGATGTTATTAGTTGTTTGGGTTTGTGGTTGGTGTGACAAGTAGAGTTGCTATGTCTTTCTAACATGTGATGTTATTTGCATTGTGCCGTTTTATCTTGTCTTTTTTATCCTTGCGTTAAAGTTTGATTGTTTGTGTACTTTATTTGCATCATGTGTTTGAGGCTGACTTTTCATTGTTGGGTTCTTCTAGGCCTGATGAAGAGCTCTTTAAACTTTATATAAAAGTATGGTTCAAAGTAGGTTTGGGCAATTGAAGGGAAAATATGTAATAGTAGTTTTGTAAATGTTACGTATATGCAGCCTCTGGACCAGTTTGCTTGCAGGTACTGTAAAATGTTCCATGCTAACATGTTGATGTTTTTCAGGTATTATGTTGACCATTTTCAGCATTTTGGTCTAGTTTGTTGGCCTGCTTACATTTGCTAATTAGCACTATGCACAAAGTACTGTACAGATGAGGCTGGGAGTATAGTCAGTTTTTCAGGTACTTGGTCACAAACTAAAATATTGAACAAATTAAACTTTTGACCTGATAATGGCAGGTTAGGGGATCACCAAAGTTATTACAATTTATCCTAAGGAGGACATGAATGTTTGTATAAAATATCCAATTAACAGGAAATATGAATGTACAGTATGTACCAAGTTGTGTGGCATTTGAGAGATTTCACAGAGTACAGTTATGACTGACTGCTGGCACATGAAAAGTAAGGAGACCACAAAATAATGTCAACAAAGTTGAATCAACACTTCTTTGCCTGAGTCTGAACAAAACTTATTACTATGAGTTTTGCAAAGGTAGTGCCTGTTGCAGTGTCCATGACCTGTGGATGTCAGATGTTTTGTGAATTACTAATTAAACTCTCAGCTAAAGCTCAGCTGCCTGGAGCAATATCGCTGTGAGAGCAAAAACACAGAATAAATCATAAATAATAGAGAAATGGCTAAATATTGTTTTAATGCATAGAGGGTAGCCCAGTGCTCCCATTTGTCACTTCCCATAAAGCAATAACCATGGATTTAAATTAAGCAGGGAATTAGCTGGTTTGCATTCAGACATTTTCTCCACCGTTATCAACAAACCTGCAATTGACTGGCAGTAAGCTGGTGCCTGCAATGACAGGCTTTTTTCACAATAAATTTTCACTTGTGTAAACATTTTGTTTGCAGTCATCCTAGAATGGAACAACAGTAGCATGGTAAATTAACTAGTGGAATGTTTGAGTAATTCTAAGTTGTACCGCTTAGGGACCGTTCAGCGTTTATGGAATAGACCACCGGAGGAAAATAGGGGCGGGTCATGTCTTTTTATTCTTTGTTTATAGTCTAGGAGGGAGGGTCATCCAACTTTTGTATTCATAAAAACAGTAACATTTCCAAGCGGCTTGTTTGGTGCATATTTTACCATGTAGCTCCATGTAGCTCTCTCCCCCCAAGGCTTGCATATGGGTCCCTCCCTGTTTAGTCAGCCCAACAATTTTTGCAAATATAAAACACAAAAGTGCTTTGCTACGTCCATTGTGCTGTAACTAAGACATCTGCTGAAAGCATGATTGCTATACCAGACGCAAGCTTTTATTTTGAAAAATCGAAGCTCACGGACAGCACACAGCCAGGAGGGCATGAGACGGGAGGTCTCCAGGCTGCAGCCATACCCGACTCAAACATTTTTGTCCCAGTGATTATTTGTGAAATTGTGCAAACAACAGCCTTTTCTCATCATTTGAGAAGAATGTAGTGGTAGCATGCAAGCTCCCAAATTGACGCTTGTCTCAGAACTGGAGTTTTGGATAATCTTCAGCTTTGGTTGTGTCACTGCCCGATGTAAATTGAGTGCAGATTTGAGTCGCACATGCTCAGACTTAAACGGTTTACGGCATAACGCTTCTTCCTAATAATTGTGAAATCCATACAATTATAAACTATTCTCATTAAAAAACAATAACAGAAAATGGAAATCATTTAAAAAACATTTTACCTATCTTTGATTGTTTGATTGCTAACATTAGCTCAATACGCCATTCAAGTGACAGCCTTTGTTGTGTTTACTAACTTGTAGCCAACAGTGAAGGAACTTCGTTAAGTAGGTCCATTTTTACTGAATTGACATTACAGAAGTCTCTTGTTAGCATCTTGTCGCAAAGTGACGCACGCACGAGTCAAATCTGCACTCGACTTACATTGGGCAGTGACCGGCAGCTTTAACTGTCAATCTACAATGACTGAGAAAGACTAGTGACGAGTCCATAGCAACCAGTTCACGTGTTGAATTTGTTATTACCCATAGTGCTTTGTTGAATGGTCTCAATGTTTTATTGTTTCATTTTGTTTGAATACTAGTTTACTAGAGGAGTAACTTAGTATTTGAATGCGGTAATGCAGGAACTGTACATTTAGTTTCATACTTATTGTGTTTCCACAACAATGTTTCTATTGAAATGGTCAACATTACAGTGGAGTGTGATGTGTAAGATGAGAATGCTGATGTTAGTCATTTATGTTGCGGTTTCATATAAACCATTGCTGTCAGTACATCTCTGTTGAGTACAAATGAGAACAGAAGGCTTCAATGAGCTGTTAGGGAGGGTCATGTTTTTTTCACCTATCAGTTTAGAGGTTCAAAGAAACATTTATTCTTGGCAAAGAGAGGGTCAGGTTGTTGTTAACTAAAAACACAAATAATCCTATGATTAAAAAAAGAAAAAAAACGTCTGTGACAGTAATATAATAAGCCATGTTTCTCTCTCACAGGGAGGTACAGTTTTCTTCTTACAGCAGGGAAATGTTTTTTGTTTGTTTGGTCTCCAACAGACACACACACACACACACACACACACATACACACACACACAAACACATGTTGTTTAGTCAGCAGAGACACCAGCAGAAGTGATCGATGCACATCCACAAATGTGGGGGGCAGAGATTTTGAAGGGTGGGTTGTAGTTGTTTGGCAGTTGAGTTAAAATATCATAATGCAATAAATAATGTAATAATAATGTAACATTGATCATGTTTTCACCCAATGTGTGTGTAGTTTGGCAAAGGCCTCTAAAGACCCTAAATACACACGCCGTACTGGATGACGGCTCTGAACGAACCATTATTCTTCTACACCACCCATACTTACAGCTGTGGCTATGATATGTATATATGAGGGCAGCATAAACATTGTTACAAATTCAACTGTCACCCACTAAAAATGAATGAACACAATATTCAGTTAAACAGAAAACCGGTAAAAAAAAAAAATGATTTCAGTAAAAAATGTAGGAGCGATTACATTACACAGTAAGTTACCAATACTGATTATATATTATATTTGCATATAATTTAGATATGTTTGAAGACTGCAAAAAAATCGGACACGTACAGTAAAACTTTCTAACAATGGAAAAGAATATTTTTGAGTTTTACATTACACCTTTTCTATAATACTTACAAAGAATGTGTACAATGCACACGTTTTTACTGCATTTTTATCGTACTATAATAAATACCAGTTTGTATGTTGTGTACTTCTTCCACATTTTCCAAAATTTTAGCAAAGGAAACAAACAGCATTGTGCAGCTAGCTTCGTAACGGCACTATAAGTTTTAAATTGTTTTTCTATGTTAATATAAATAACAAGAGAATGTAATCTCTTTAATAAAATATGCATTTGAGGCCTGTGGCAAGAAAAGACTGTAAAATCTGAAGCAATGACAAAAGAGCAGAGGGCCTTTGATGTTCAGATGAAACAAATGTCTTGTTTGGCGGAAGCGCTCTGTTTCTTTCTCTCTATTGCACACACATACACACACACACACACACACACACACACACACACACACACACACACACAGTATGAATTTGGTTCATTGACATTTTAGGTAGTGGATAAGTCCAATGTTGCATTACAATATGAACACATCTCTGTAAATTATAAAAAGGTGCATCTTATTATCATTAAACAACAAAAAACACTGTCTATGTGCTGGTGGTTTGCTAACATTTCTGTTTTTCATGACAGACATTTTGAAACAGGTGCAGGTACTAAAGATGGCTCAATTTCCGGTTTTAATAATACTTTAAATGATCCTTTTACCATTTGTCAGTCCGCGGCAATCCCAGGAGGCAAACTGGCACCTTTTCCTTAGTCCGTGTTGATGTTATTTATTACACATGTGCTTTTTTTACTTGGACATGGAAATATATTTCCCATGAATAAGGTAAATTGGTGTTATATTCAAAACCTAGTCTAAGGTTCTGTTGTCTTTCAGTAGGAGTTGTAAATAAAAAGACAGACACAGACACTCATCCAGTTACAGGATGAATCTCTGCATTCACACAAAATACGGCACCTTCCCGCAGTCTTGTGTGGAGGTGTGGGTGTGTTTGTTTGTGCTTAGGCTTGGGCCAGTGTAAAAATGTTCAAACCGGTTGATATCAAGCCAAACACCGGACCGGACCGGAATACCAAGATATACCACTAGGTGTCCCACTTTTCTTATTCACTCCTGAGTAAGACTGATGAGAGTGCCCACAGAACGAGTTTAGTGACTCCAGGCTACATGGTGGCGGTAATGCACCTCCAAGTCATGTGATTTTACCTGTAGTGACAAGAAGCCTTTTTGGTTTAGTGTTTACACTTTGCCTTGTGCCTTTTTCAACTCACCTCTTTCCACGGTTTGAAATCCAAAATGTTTCCATATTCTGTCATATATCATCTTGTCACACCAAAAAACACTCAATGTTTCTAGTAAAAAAT
>NC_048410.1:10675090-10749154 GCF_013103735.1 Etheostoma cragini | reverse complement strand
CACAATCTCCTGACCTCAACGTAATTGAAAATCTGTGGCTAGACCTTAAAAGAGCAGTGTGTGACAGAAAGCCAAGAAGTGTCAAAGAACTGGAAGACTTTTGTAAGGAAGAACGGGCAAAGATACCTCAAACAAGAATGGAAAGACTCTTGGCTGGCTGCAAGAAGCATTTCCAAGCTGTGATACTTTCCAAAGGGGGCAGTACAAGGTAATAACTCTGCAGGGTGCCCAAACTTTTGCAGAAGCCATTTTTTTTTTCTATTATTTTGAAAGTGTAAATTATGCAAATAAAATCTAACTTTTTGTGACATATTATACAAATGTCTTATGTGTCATTTGATGCCTTTTGGAGATTTTTCCATCTTTTCTTGGCTTCTTTACACTCTTTAATACAAATTTTTACCTGGGGTGCCCAAACTTTCGAGCCCCACTGTACACATTATTTAGTTGGCTCTAAGTTTCTGTTATAGATTAATGCGACTGGATGGCTAAGCTAACAACATGCAAAGTTAGCTAACGCTAGCTCAAATGTTAACGTTAGAGATGGGTATGGTGCGCTTGAGCAACGCGCTGTACTAGAGAGGATTGGAGAATCGTTTTATTCATGAGGTGCCATTCTTTGCCCCTCCCTATGTTTTCTTTCAAGCTCACAGCTGCCTGTATATCTTTGCTAGAATTATCTTGTTGAATTGGTGCATAAAGAATAATATATACACGTGTGAAATAATAGAATTTGCTTATGAGCGTGGTTTATCGTGACATTGCACCCTAGTTATCGGGAGATATGACATAAACCTGACGCCATAGTTTGCGACTGCAGGGTTACAGCATTTTTGATTAAATCTGGACCAGTGCCAAAGAGGTTTGTTCCCATTATTCACTTACACACAAATGTATTGAGGCTGAAAAATACCTTAACTTAAGCACTGCAAATATAAGTGCGCCTTGAACCTTAATTTTGGGAGCACAAACATTAATGATGTTTTTAAAGTAATTTCAAATTTTCTTTCTTAAACTTATCATTTATATGAAATGGTTAGAAAAGGAAATAGAACTCTTGCACAATTATTTATTTTTATTTTGAGACACTCCGCAGCTAAGAGATTACACGCCTGCCAAATTGTATTATTATGGTAGTCCTCTGGGTTATGAAATGGTGCACAAAGATCTGCCTGTCTTGGGAGATATGACAAAAACCTGACGCCATAGTTGTGTGTCTAACTAAATTATGGAAAGATGGTGAAGTATAGTTCTGAGGTCTTGCAAGGTGTCTTGCTGGAAGACCGCTTTCAAAGACGTTACCTTTAGATTAGTGTCTGTGTTGCTATGACATCAGTTCCTTCATACAAAAGCATTGCAGGATAACGGCAACTTACAAATACTACAACATGGCAATAACATCTTGTACAATTCAAAGTTGAAGACCAATATCCAAATATTCCCTTTTAATTTTGTCGACGGTAACATATCCAGAGCTAAAAAACAGTATATCTTACTGAATGCTACATTTGAATGACTTCAACTGAATTACACAAGAGCCCAGCACACGGATAATGATGATGGATAATCACTACACTTTTCTCAGCCAGTTTAGAGCTGTGGAGCGGTCCGTGCTGAGGAGATGAGCTGTAATTTGGGTAATTTTGCTCCTTCACCTTTTTCTTTAATGACAATAATTATCATAGGAAAACATCTGTAGGATGGGTTGTTTTCCCTTTCCTTCTTCTCCTTCTTTGTCTGATCATTTGTCTTTCTAAATACTGATGTGTTTCCTATTCTTCCTCCTCCTCATCTTCCTTTCTTCACTTACCCCCTATCTGTGCCCCTAGCTCAATTTCTCTCAGTAAAAACAAAGTTTATACATTGTTTATAGTATATAGTAATAGTATTTTGTTATTAACTCCCCTCTCCCTTTCACTGGATTATCAAAAACAGTTAATAGGAAGACGTACACACTATATATTGTCCGTATAAGTTATACCCTATAACTTATACAGCATTCAGCAGCTAGAGTACTTACCAGTACAGGAAAGCATTGTCACATTACTCCCAATACTTACAGTAAATCACTTCTTTGGCTTCCCATTCAACAGAGAATGCACTTTCAAAGCCTTGTGTTGGTTTTAAGGCACAACATGGCTCAGCTACCCAGTATATTTCTGACCTGCTTGCTGACTATACCACCAGCAGACCTCTCACGTCTTCAGACAGTGGCTTTTTGGTTGTACTCAGAATAAGATCAGGAGCTGGTAAAGTTGCTTACTGTATACCTTCTACATTTAAAGCTAAGCTAAAAACCTTGCTGTTTTGTCAGGTCTATGTGTGTAGGTTTTGGGTGTATGTCTAAATATTAGGGCTGGGACGGTTTGCTTTTGTCTTGATTCGATTCTTTCACAATACATGAGTGCCGATTCAATTTGTATTGCGATTTTCATTCATTTTAAATTCTAGAAGTATTGGGATTTGACAGTAATGAGTATTGTGATTTTTGAAAAAATAGAACAATACACTTCCAGAGACAATATATCATGAGACACTTCTAAGAAGAATGCACATCCCATGCCGGTCAGTTTGACATTTATTTCATGTGTAAAGAGAAACACAAATGGATTTTCTGCATTTTCTTCTTTTGTTCTGTTTTGCTTGAAATTAATATGATGTAGTGTAAATGATGATTGTCTAAAACAATCACGATACGTGCAATTTTTTATTTCTTTCACTCACTAGTCAATACATACTTTTTAAATTGTTTTGTATTTTTGTTATACCACTGCATAGCGCATGATGGATGTTGCATATGAAGAAATGTGCTCTACAAATAAAGCTGCCTTGCCTCTTGGCACAGTATAGTGTTCCTCAATCACATTTGGAGTTGGGGATATTTAGGAAGTAAAGTATCTTAGGCCTGAACCTCTTACTCACCCCAGTGGTTTCTCCAGTCGACTGGCTGGTGATCCCACAATCTCCCCAAGAGTACAAAACATCTGACCCAAAAAGTCCTGGAGGGAAAGAAGGAATATAGTCAGACCCAGACTAAAAACTATATAACCATTGGAACTGACAAATTAAAGAATTTGTTACTGCCAAAGAAGCTTGCTTGCTTCAATTTACAGGTCAGAGTTTTAAATATAGCCTCTGCATCCACATGTTTTACCAAAAGAAATGGTGTTTTTTGCAATCGTTTGGTTATTGTTAACTTTATGACAAGTCGCTGTGGTGACAGAAATCACAGGCTAGCACCATCTATACAGCTAGTTAATGTGTGCTGCTTGCTTGTTGCATTGCTAAGGCTGGACTATTATTTTTTTTGTTTCAGAGTTGGAATTGTCATAAATAACGTCTGCAGTACTATAGGAGAGGACAGAACAAGTTAGGCTGGTATTTTGCTTTATTTTCCAGACAAGGGAAAGGGGTTGGATGGCCAAGGTTGAAGAGCCACGGTTTGCTACTGAAACGACAAAGATGCATATCGTAGAGCCACTGACAACTACTAGGATTTGGGAAATGGTACTTTAAAATTAAAGCGCAGAGTGGATGTTGCGGCCCACGTGTTGGGACCCACAGGATTAATGCATTGTGGAGGGTAATAAACAAAGGGAGATGATGGAGGGATTCACAACACCATAAACAATGACAACAAACACTACATTATTTAAATTTAAATTTCAAAATGAACAAAGTTGAGCCAGAGTGACATAGTTTTAATCATGTCTTCAACTGGACACAGTCTCTCTGTATCACCCAGCACTGGCCTGGTACATAGGACTCCCAGAGACAGATTCCAAATCATACTGTTTGGTTTTAACACACTCTTTTTTTAAATTAATCTCTACAAGGATTTGGGGAAATCTTTGGCCTTATAAGACAGGCAACTAAATAATTCATCCTCATCCTGTAGGGTGTTTTATTTCAGTGAGTCTGGTCTGTTACGCCCACTGATTCCTCTGAGGGTTAGAGGGAAGAGCCTGGGACTTCACACCATCTTTAAAAACATGGTACAAAAGCTAACAACTGAGTATTTATTTTCATATTGTGGCCGTTGTGGAGCCCTTCGAGACAGCGACAATGGTTAAGAGCTGCACAAATGGGTCGGCTTGGCTCTCAGTTTTTGTTTTCTCTTCCTCCTGAGTAAAGGATCATTAATGTGAGAGAGAAGCCATGCAGTGTCAGAAGTGAGAGAGATGCTGGGACCTACGTTGAGTTCTGCAGGCTTCCAGAAAAGTTGGGCAGCAGCAGCAACAACATTAATGAAAACAACGACAACAGCAATAACAACATCATCACAACACTATACCAAATACCTAGCACTCCTAGCATTGCTCAACATGTCCAAGTACCAGTGTAAAGACAACATGCTGTGCCAGAACTAAAACCCAAAGCACACAGGTAGAATTGAAGCTAGTGATGAAAACAAGCAAACCCATTCATCCAAATACATAAAATAATCATCCAAATTGATTATTTTAAAGTTTTATCAATGCTTTCTGTCACCATAGTTTCCAGCCTTATGGATAAAAACCAACTTATCTTGTTCTAGTTAAACAAAAATGATCATGTAATGCAATATATTGCTTAAAATGGAAACTAACAAAGCATTGCATAATCCAAGCTTTTCTACATGACAGTATAGCAATGCCTGCTGAAAACTACTAAAACAAATACAAATGTTAGATAAGACTTAATAATAGATCTATAGAAATATAATTAGAATATTCAGAGCACAATTACAGCATGCATACACCTGTTTAAGTCTAAAAACAAAGACATTGAATAAAGAGAAATTAACATATGTATTTGGGTACGTCTGCTGTACGATCAAGCAATAAAAAGGGTTTGCTCTATTCCATCAAGACGATACCATGCAGCAGTCAACAGAAAAACATCAACATTGCCACCAATAGACCATTGATACAAAGACTTTGGCCAGTCTCAAACCACTTAGAACACCATATTCTATTAAGAAGTTTTTTTTGTTTTTTTTCACAGCCATTCAAGCCAAAAATTCAGATTTTACTCAAAACTGGCCTCCATTTATCCAGCGGGTCACAATATGTGCACTCACATGTTTGGACAGGTCTGGGCTTTTGGAGTCGACATCATACCTGAAGGGAAACAAAGTAAAAGCAGCAAAGCTATTTTTCTTCAAAAACTGTAAAGGAGACTCTTATCTAAATGGGGACATTTGGATTAATATGCTCATAAAGGTAAGCTTTTAAACAAACGCTGGTGATCTGTCATCACAGGGAACACAAAAGAAATACTTTCACCACGCTTATCTCATTTTTTTCTAGGTTTTAAGGACAAAGTGTGTCTCAAACATCTAGGGAAGGTAAAGGGTATGATGGCAATTGAGGAATGGTATAAATTTAAATGAAAAGAAACAGAGGAAAAAAGGATAACAGGGTGCACTCATGAGAGATCAAAAACATTCATCACAATTCACATCACACACCACGAGCCAAGATAAAAATGAGGACAGGATCTTAGCATCGGTTTCAGTTGTTACTATTTGTGGGCAGAATAATTCGGTAAGGGTTCAACAAGACCTTTTTTTTTCCTTTTCCATAATAATGAATGGTGGACGTGGTCTGATTTGCATGTGAATATAAAGCTTTGAAAGTGAAGGAAGTGAACCATATGTGATGTACGAAGATTAAACACTCAATGAAACAATAGATCCTTTTTGCTGGAGAATATTCAGGCTGTACACGCTACATGTTTATGAGTTTCTCTTACTATTAATTTAAATAAAAGATCAAGTGTAATACTACAAAGTTGCCAAATTGCATCTATTTTTATATTCTGTGGTGGCTTAGCTGTAGAGGATAAAAAGGGAAGTTGTGCTAAGGGTCACTGTATTCAGGGGCTCTGAGGGAATGGTTGTTTATATTATTTCAAATTAAGATTATTTGTATCCATGAAAAAGCTTAACCCCAGCAAGCGCTGAGGCAGCGTTCTTTGTGTGTCTTGCCTGTAAAGAGTTGGCAGGTAACCCTTCATGCTGGCCAACAACACGCTACATACAGTTTGCAGGAATGATGACCACTCTTTTGTCAGAAACAGATTTACTTGTACTGAGAAATCATAAATGAAAGTCACATGTCACAAAACGAATCATCAGGTCAAATGATTGTTTTGCTAGACCGCTCAGTTCTCACACAGCACATTTGCAGGTTACAGCAATATTGTTAGCAGATTTTTTATTCAAAATTCTTTACAATTCTTAAAAGACTGGTCTTTGATTTCACACAGAAGTGAAAAGCAGGCTCCACATTTATGGATTTTGTTGGTTAAAATGATGACTGCCAGTACAATTTTTTATCAGTTGTGGGTAGCTAGCGTTAGCTTCTAGTGATGCTAAAACACCATGAGTTGGCTGAAAACTCAATTTTCAGCTGACTTTTAATTGTTTCTTATTGATATGTTTACAATGAGAATCTTCATAAAAGGCTCTCTTGAATATGCAATTGATGGCTACATACGTCATGTTGTTTTGAAAGACTGAGGCTAATCTATGTGTCCCAGGCAAAAAGTCACATCCTTATTTGGAGAAATTCAAAGCTTAACAGACCTGCTGTGTCTAATTACTAGGAATTCTAATTTAGATTTTTTTTCTGACCTACCCTTGTTAACCACTAATTAACCGTTAACAGGGGTTGAGTGGGGGGTGGCTTAAGGGGCTCCAGCCCTAAATGTTTGGTTTTATAACAACTACTACTACTACTATTACTACTTCTACTATTACAACTACTATGCTAATCCCTAATTGAATTATATAATTGAGTAACTGATCTTATGTTGCTCTAAAATTCAATTCAAAGTGTTGAGGGCCACATTTACTTGGCATTATTGGGGATTTGGAGTTCGAGCAGCCCAAATTAGTATGGCATTTTAATTCAAATGAAGCAGATTTGTCAGTTTATGACAAATTCCTATTTCATCTATCTGTCTTACTTATGTAACTTAAGAATAAAAACATCAGACAAGTTTTGCCTTTTTTTAGGAGACAGGAGTGAAAATTAGTGATCCTCATAAATAGTTTTGTTTTGGTTTCAAAGTGATGAAGACATGGATACCAAATTGGATGCAAGCTCTACTGGAGAGTTGTTTTCCATAGCAACTATCATGATTTTCCCAAATTATGTAGAGTTTAAGCATTCTTTTATCAATTTGCTTGAAAAATAGTGCACATAGTTGCTGTAAATGAGAAAGAAGCATGCCCCCGGAACCCCCTAGATTTGGGCTGATTCCTGAATATTTCTAATGTCTGGCCCTGCCCCTGACCGCTAACAGGCAAGCAGGCAAGCAGGCAACTGAGTTCCAGTTTGCTTTTAGCATCCTTGGACAGCTGGGAACTTGTACCAGTCATACAGCCACAATGTTCCGTGCATTGTCATGGACATGTGCATTCACTTTGGCAGTAAAAATGGAACGGCTTGCATGTAACATATGTATTAGTCTATTTTCACCGCGTCAATTACAGTAGTTTGCCTGCAAGGTTGTTAGCTGTGGGCGTGACTAAAGTACACACTCAAAAACACAACTTGCTACAAGCAAGCCAACTATCAGATAACAAATAGATTGTAAAGCCCATTTTCCATGAATCAGCTGTCTTAAATTACTTTTTAGAACAATTTTTTATTATATTGTTTTTAACTGTTTAACTGATAGTATAATTGGTCAGAAATATTGTTATCAGTTATTGGTTAAATAGTAATTATTAATATACCTACTAGTTACGGTTGCTTATCTGATCGTTGTTTTGGGGGCGGTGTTTTCCGAACATTACATTTTTTAAGACTGTGATAAAGGGCTCTAAATTAGCACAGAGCAGAGGGTGAGAAATGGCGTTGGTGATTCGACTTCAAAGGATATCACTCACAAGTCAAAGCGAAGGTTCTGCTTCTCCTCGAAAAAGTAGTCCAAGATGTACTTTCGAACAAAGTCTGGGTTTAGGGTGTTATCTATCACCTCCGTTCTGCCAAACTGTGGAAGGAGAAAGGCAAATGGAAGTGAGGTGAGAAAATGATGAAAGGAGAAGCAAGACAACGAACACTTTTAATAAACAAATACTCTAAATGCTCTTTTCTTCTCTTTCTCAGATTCTCCTTTATGTGCATACATTGACAGAGGCCTGATTAATGGAAGTGCTTTCACATGCAGCCGCTGTGCAGAGGAAGCTAGGGGTGTGTTTTCCTGGTTCCTTGATCCTCACTCCTCTCCCACATTAATTATAGCAAGATAGCTCCCTCATTAACCCCTCAGAGAAGAAGAGATAAAGGAAGAGGTAAGGAAATGTGTAGAGAGAGACAGGGACGGTAAGAAAAACGGCTAAATATGCATAAAGAAAAGGGGGCAGGTTTGTAAAAAAAAGGAGGGGGGAGTAGTGGGAGTGGGAAAGGAGTGGGAAGAGAGAGGGGGAGAAAGCTAGTGATTAAGGCCTCCTAATTAGTTGGATTCTCACTCGCAAAAGACCGATGGCAGGGAAATAGGCCACAGCAAAGGCTTGCAAAAACCCAGCAATGCCACATGCATATACCATACAAAGTTATTAGAAGGGCATTGTCTAAAAAGACTCCTGTCTCCTGCCCCTGTGGCTTTGTGCATGTCCTCTTGGAGTTCCCATTAAGTGTACTGTTCACAGACAAGTGTACTAATAAACAACAGACAAACACATAGCCCTCAAATTTATAAGGTATTCAGTGTGTCAAACATTAAGAAATATGAACCATCTGTGCACAACGTAAACCAAAATGATGAGGTCTTGAGTTTGACACAGGGCCACCAAACTGAGTTTATATTTCACTTTGTTGACTTTTCTAAACAAATTTGCAGTTATTGACATTACGTACAACCAATTGACACACAAAGAAATTGGGACTTTTTGGGGCAGTTGCCCTTTTTTGCCAGGTTTGCAAATTCATCTTTCATTGCTCACAAAAACATAATTCCCAGGTTAAATATAACTACATACTGCATGTGTTGAGTGAACTTCTTCACCATTCAGTTTAATTTTTATTTCACAAACTCTTGATTCCTCAATACATTTTCTTAATTTATGATCTTAAGTAAATTATTCTCAAACTGGAGCAGTGATTCAGGCACCAAATGGAATCAGAGTACTGCTGTTTTTATGTGTCTTGCCTGCAGTGTACAATTTCAATGTAAAATACGACATCATACAACTGTGTTCGAGCCAAACCTGCCCTGTTTTATTGGCACACTGGCAAACTCTACAATTTCAATCAATGACAAGGAAGCCATTTGTAAGTAGGAATCAATCTTGTTTTTCCATAATGTGGACAGCAGGTACTGTAGGTGGATGTGTGAGTTAACTTTGTCTCTTCAATCAATACAGTAAAAACACCAAATGCAATACAATGTGGGTAATTAGGAAACAACAACTGCTATAAAACCAGACACCTCTATATTGTTGCAAAATGTAATCTCTTTGATCTCTGTTTTTTTTAGTGTTATATTTTCTCAGTGACTGAACATCTAAATTTAACCTGCGAGGGAGAAAAGTAGAGATAATGATACTGATATTATGAGACAGACATTCTTTCCAAGACAGCCCCAGGTGTTGATGAGGCTGTGAGCCCATGTTAGTAAAGAGGCGGGTGATAGTGAAGATGAGCTCCGTAATGTGATTTCCCTGCTGAGTAGAAGAGACAATACTGTGCTGCAGAGTTCATTAGATACTGCTGGACTGTTGGAACTGGCTAATGAGAATATCTGGTTTGAAGTCCCTGACCCACACCCTCAACATGTACCATACAAGCACACAGCTGAAGAGCAGCTCACACATGTAGAGTCTACGTATTGACCAGCAGTGTCTGATATTGAAATGTGAACCTGTCCCTAAAACACAGACACAGGAAAAATCTGACATACACACACACACACACACACACACACACACACACGCACACACACACACACACACACACACACACACACACACACACACACACACACACACACACTCTGAGTGACGGGTTTAAAATAAAGGCAACAAGATCTAAGTCTAATCCATCATTATTTTTGTGGGTTTTTTCTTCCAAACCTAGAAAGATTTAATTATCTTCTTCCCTGTAGCACACATACAGTAAATCACCCCTGAGGATCCGTGCCATGTGAATGTCCTGAAGTTCTTTAGCCAACATGGATTTTTATTCTGCTCGTACCATGTTCAGCAGATGGAAGCATGGTGCTGATATAATGAGCTTGGTAGAGTCTTGTGTTCTCACAGAGAGAGGTAAATGACGATGGTGTGAATTAGTGTGGACTGTGTGTAATATAGACTGCGCTTTGTTTCTGTTGTGGCCTTTAGTGAAAACACCGGGGTTGCTTTAAGATTCCCCAAGACAGAGTGAAAGAAATACACAGGATTTTGGAAAGAATGATAGAGATTAAAGGATACCCTATTTGTTAAGGGAGGAGAAAGAGCCAAACGACCAGCTGAAAATCACATCTTCCTCCCCATGAAACGTGGCATTAAAAATACATCCCACAGTTTGTTAGAGCTTTAAAGCTATAGTGTTCATATTGTGTGTATGTAAGTTATACATATACAGTATATATAGTATAGTAGTTTCTGCCGCTCTCATGAGGAATTCTAAGTAATGACAACAAAACTGTCGGCGTGTCCACGTGATACAAGCCTTCCGTGACTGCAGGCGCTGTAGTACACAAAAAGACTTTGTCCTAGTGTTATTTCATCTTATAACAATTAAACTCTTTTTTTTTGTTAATCAATATTAGTGCTTCAAGTTTGCAAATTTTTCTGTTAGTGACAGATGGCAAACAATTACATGTTCAAACAAATAATAATTAATAAATAAATAATTACATTAAACACATGCTAACCTTCTTGTTGGCATAGGATGTTTACACAGGTCATCCCCTAACAACAATAATAATAATAATTCACACTGTTACAGATGTAGCTCTTTTTAGATCCAAACTCAAAACGCATTTCTTTAGAATGGCTTTTAGTACATAGTAGTGGTTTTGACAATTCTCTGTCCTCCTCCTGTTTCTATTTAACCTTTTCTGATTTCACTGTTTTTATTCTTTTCACTGGATGTTATGTTGTTTTATTCTTGGTTCTTGATGTAAAACATTGTGGACACCTGTTGGTTGCTGTAAAGTGCTATATGGAATGTTGATTGAATGATTGATTGATAACATTGTGTGTAAAATTCCTTTACGTAATAGACGTGACGAGTGTTGGTGTAGAGGCAACGTTGCACATGAACAGGATTCCCCTACTGTGCTTTCTGTGCTATATCCAGAGCTTAACAAGATGTTTCAGGCTAACGAAAAGTGACATTGACAGCATGGCTACCGCTTTGCACTGACACTCCCCCACAGAAACACACATACAACAGAGAGCCTCTTATAGGAGCTATCCCGCAGTTACTCACACAGTTACTCTCTCAAAGGGCCATACATCGGTACTGAAGTGCACCTGCATCACTGCAGCAAGGTGAGAAGATAAACCCCTGGAGGTCAACAAAATAAAAGATGTTCATAGGGCTGTTAATTTACTCTTTAACAATGCTAAAAATAATTTGGCTTAACTGACTAACAAGATTTCAGGGCTTTGTTAGATTCCACATGTCTTTGGCATTTTGCCTTTATTTGACTGCCACTATTGTATTAGGACAATTAAGTTGACATAACTTGTTTGAGGACAGATCTCTTTGCTGTTGCTAGTACTCCACTGAGGTTGTGTTGTTCTATAATACTTAGCAAAAGAACAGCCTTACCTGGAACCTGGTAAACATCTCCTACAGTACACTCTGAAGACTTAAGTCTCTACCAGAGTCATTACTATGATTTCCTGATATATACATGTATTGTATTGTATTGTACACAATCATATACACAGTTAATATTTCGTAGCATATTAGAATGAGACCGGTTTTCTACACTGCGCCTGAGTTACATAACCTCCAATCAGCATCAGTGTAAAATCAACCCCTAAAAGTATTTTTCCCCAAATCTAGAGCAAAGCACTGCACAGGATAATGAACATAGTTATGTGATCTTGCATAGTAATGCCAAAAAATGAGGAGACATTCTTCATCTAATCCTGAAGCTCCATAGAGAGCACCAACTGCATTAACATGACACATGACAAATACTGGAGGAGGTGGAAAGCATCATCAAATGTGACCCAAGCCCAACCGGTGCAGTATGCTAGGGGGCCCTGTCAGAAAAGGTTACTTAAAAGTCCCTAGTGAGTCCCCTGTTTGGCTTTGCTTGTTCAGTCTGAGGTTTGGGAATGTTACCTGGAGCAACACCCACCACCTCTTTCCGATATGATTATAGATGTGACGGTTTACATCAAAATCAGGAAACACGAAAGAATTAAGCATAATGTGATTTGATGATAAACTCAAGTGAAATGCTTGTTATATTAATTTTGTTTTGTGTACTTAATTGGATTAATAGCCTGTCCTACATTCATTAGTTGTAAACTTAAACAGTATATTTTTGTGAGAAGTGCAAATGAGTTTTATGATTGAAAGAGCTTTATGTATGCTTACCGCTATGCTTTATTCACACATGCATACACATTTTTGTTCACACAACAGAGTTCTCCGCAGTCCTTTAGCTATATTTAAATAAAAGCCCACACAGCCATCTGCTTTGAACAAATAAACACACAAGGGGTGAGTAAGGATGTCAAATATGGCGAGTGACATCAAAGAAAAGTACTCTGTTGAAACGTGTGCATAGGCATGCACAGAAATACATTTTGACAGTAATACACACACAGAGAAATTGGCAGTGATCCACATAACAAAAACAGCAGTCCAGCAGTTGCAATTATTCATCGATGCACACAAATCAAAAACCATAACCATGTGTGATTATAAGGAGTTTGTTCCTGTTGATGACAGTGAGCTGGTCGGGTTTTATGATGCTTCTGCAGAGAAGGAGCAGAATGTCTACTTTATCTTGTTATATTGTCCAATGTTTTAGTGTCACTGTCTTTTTCCTTGATTCTGCCTTTGAAAGCAATCCGTAGCTCAGCTTTTCAAAACATAATGCTGGCACTGTTTTCTATTTCTGTTACTATCAACTGATTGCATGAAAAGACCTAAACCAACAATGAGTCAGTCAATTCCTCAATACTTTCTGACTTTCCTAAGTAAATCCTTCAAATACATTGTTTCAATATAATAAGCTTCAGTCATTTCCTAAACCAGCTGGCCACTGTAAATAGCAAAAATTTATCAAATAGGAGTGAATTGTGCATTTGTTTGGGACAATTTCTAAATAAGGATTTGTTGTTGAAGTGAGTATTTAAAGCAGCAGATGGTGTCGTTTTTTATTTTTCTATTTTTTATTTTTTATTTTTTTACCTTGCACGGCAGTTGGATACTTGCAATATCACGCAAGAAACACAGTATCACATATCCATGGTGGCTTACGGGCAAACACACGGCAACTAAATGAAACAGATGCAAATTAAGAAAACATCGTCGTAAATATTACAACAAATGTGCAGCATTTCGTAAACACGCTGAACATACACACAAAACAATCAAATACACAAATGCGTTACAAATACAACAAAAATGCAAAAAGAAAGGCACACAAACTCCAAAAAAAGATATGATGCAAAAAGAAAAGCGCACAACCTCCAAAAACACATATAACAACAAAAGAACACTGCATCCAGATTACATAACAGAAGTTCTCGAGGCCTCTAGGGGGAGCGCTAAGCGAACAGCTTCATTTTCGAGCCCATGGGAAGCTAGCGCTCCATCTTTTTATGACCATAAGGTTTACAGTACAGTAATCTGGATGCAGCATTTTTTGAGTTGGGTTTGTGTGCTTTTCTCTTTGCATTGTTGTCTGTTTTGGGGGATTGCATGCTTTTTTTGCATTGTTTCTGTATTTGCAGCGCAATTGTGTATTTGGTTGTTGTGTGTATTAGCAGAGCTTTGCTAAATGCTGCGCATGTGTTGTCAAATTAAAGATGTTTTCTTCATTTTTCTTAGTTTTGTCTATTTGCATGTTTCATTTAGCTGCAGTGTGTTTGATCACTATCACACAAAAATGCATATATTGTCAGGCTTCAAGTAATGCATTTGTGTGCAGGCAGCAGCAAACCGAACCAATCAACCACCAGTGAGGAGCCACTGGCAGCTACTGTTTTTCAGATGGATTACGTAAGAAATGACAGTGTCTTGCAGCTGCACCTTCAGTAGCTCTTGCTGGGCTATCTTTCTGTTTGATCGGGTATTGGCAGCTATTTTTTGTACATATGGGCTTCAGGTCACTGCTGAGATCCAGTCCACATCATGTTCTTTCTGATTTTCGACTGCATTGAATGTTGCACCAAGCACCTCGGGGCCACACTGCTCTGTGCATTCGCTCATTAATGCCTCCATACTCACATATGCCCGGGACAGGAAGTCGGCATTTGTGTTCAGTTTCCCCAGACGGTACTTTAATGTCAAGGTAAAATCAGCCAGCTCTGACACCTAGCAATGTCCTGTTGCGTTTAGTTTGGCTGTGCTCAGGACATAGTAAGTAACAGGGTTATTATCGCTGTATACAGTTACGGACGGAGCATAAAAAAAATAGTCTCTAAACCTGTCTGTAACTGCCCACTTGAGCGCTAAAAACTACAAATGTTGTCTGTAATTTTTTTCTGCTGGTGTCAATGTCCGTGAGACTCTCATCTTGCTTTCCTGTCTCTGGTAAAGGACTGCTCCCAGTCCCTCCTCTGAAGCATCAACATGCAAAATACATGGATCCTCAAATCTGGTATACGCCATCACAGGTGGGTTAGTCAAGACATCAACAAGATAGTTCAATGCTTTTTGGTCTGTGTCAATTCACTATAGTTTCTGATTTGGAGGAGCTTGTCCTGTAATTGCTGGTCAACATGTGGATTTAGACTCAGTACTTTGGGTTATGTCTGATGAGAGCAGGTCATACAGGCATTTTGCATAACGGGAAAAATCCTGCACGTAGCTCCTATAGTAACCCAGAAACCCCAGGAGTTTCCAGAGTTCTCTGATGTTGGTAGGGGATTTTGTTTACAGCGCTTGTACTGCAGCTACCTATTTATTGTCCATCCTGTAGCCATCAGCTGAGATCACTTTTCCAAGATAACGCAACTACTTTTTCAAAAGGTCACATTTGTGAATGTGAAGCTGAAGCTAAGCGTGTCCTTGTCAGGTTGACACACCCTGATGTCCATTTAAGTCCTTTCTGAACCCCCTTGAAGAAGCATAGTAACTGTTGCTCATTGACTCTCTGCCGCCGTGTTGAGTCTAATTGTGCCTCCAGGGCTTCTCCTTGCTCTAGAAACAACGAAAATGGTGTGCCGTTGCCTCATAGTTATTCCGATGCGGGCTGTGGCGAGTGAGCTGCTCCCACGCCGTCCGCGTACATGGACACTTTGCTGCTTCACCACCGCCTTCCACAGTTAATCCAATCAACTTTTCTTCAATTTCCAAAAGAAAGTCTTTACGGTGTTCCGACATCTTGCTGTTTGTGTTCTCAATACACTTTATTTTTAAACAATAAAACGGCTTGGTGTCGTCCTAGCTAGACTGTAACTGTTAGCTCTGTAAGCTAAGCTACCTTGTGTCCCTTGCTCACACACACCGGAGTTTTCTTTGCTGCACAGTAATCCTCATCTTGATAGGAATCACAGCGGTGCCTCCAAAATGTTACACTACTCAGACTGAGACGGTGCTAGTAGCCTAGTGTATAAAAGTGCACACTCTACCACGTAAGCTACTCAGGCACCCCACATTTCACAATGATTGCAGTGGGTAGACAGATTTCAGTTTCAGTCACTTTACTCGTGCGCTATCATTAAATGTTTTACTTTTAATTATAACAGCAGAACAATGTAATTAATAGACAAACAGACCAGTCAGATAATAAGTAGAGCGAGTGGACAGTAATGCTGCTCAGACTGAATAAAGGCTCAGTAAGACTTAAAGGCTTCCCAGCGTGCTGTTTAGTCCCCAAAGTGTCAACATATTGATCATTACATTTTGAGGGCCTATTGTTGGATGGAGTGTCCAATTAGAGAATATTTCCCTGGCATTTTGAGAAAAGACAAATACAAGACCTGAACGGTCTTAAGTAGAGCCTCACACAAACACAATTACGACAAACACACAGTAAGCACAGCAAGAGATTTATCGGCCATAAGTCACTTCCTACTGTGTGTGTATGTGTGTGTGTGTGTGTGTGTATGTGTGTTTGTGTGTGTGTGTGTGTGTGTGTGTGTGTGTGTGTGTGCGTGTGTGTGTGTGTGTGTGTATTCACTCACCTCTCGCCACTGTTTGGTTTCAACACCTTGTGTATAGAGCACGCATACTGTGAAAAAGTACCATATAAAGACAGGAAGAGAAAATGAGGGGTAAATAGAGAGAAAAGGGGAGATACAATCAGCGAAATTCATCAGATTCCAAAATGGGAAATCAACATGAGGAGTTTTAGCAGTACAGTGAACAAACAGACATGGCACTCCAAGCAAAAGAAAGATTTCCCAAATCCCAGGGCAACATATCCACAAAACCCAGAAGTGATAAAAGAGAAAAAAACTAAATTGGAGCAGGACAGAAGGCTTTTTTTAGGATTAGTGTACCAACACAGTGATGACAGAAGAGTGCAGACAAACAATCAAACACAGAGTCTCTGTGATGTACTTACAAGGATCTGACTTAGAGAATGTGTCTTTATCCAGCAGATTTCTGAAAAAGGAAGAAAGAGAATAACAACAATTGTTACTCAGTGACAAGGAACATCTTATTCATGCTGACATGTTGCTATCACAGAGATCTGAAGTGGTCAATTCTTATAATTCAATTCAATTCTCTTTATTTTGGTAAAATTGCTCAATTCTGTAGACCTTCCATACATCCATGTACTCTTAATAAAATGCTATTTTTTATTTCAAAGAATCTAAAATAACTATTAAAAAAAAGTGTTTTTTAGCTCTCTGGGGGCATTTTCTTTTTCCATCATCACTGCTTCTACTCTGATTGGATTCTGATTCACAGGAAACAAAACAAAACTTAACTCTGATAAGTTTCTTTCAAGCCCTCACCCCTCTCCCTTTCAGATGCTTTTCACAACCACACCTGGCATCAAGGAAGGAAATAAACAACAGTAGTAGGCAAGGAAAACTTAAAATTAAACACAAAAGGAAGACAAATAATGGCCCTCTGTAGCTCACTTTACGGTTCTGTAGCCGACGTTTTTGTAAAAATAGGCTAACGGTTGTACACTGCTGCACAGTAACACTCAGCCATCACCAGAAAAGTGCTTCTAATATCCTTCACTGGTCTCCGTGCAGAACTATAGGATCTGTTGGTCCATTTCTTTAATTGTCTCTGGGGTAGACGCTCCAAATTCTTGCGCCATCTTGAAATGTGTTAGCCAGTAAGGGACATACAGGATATACTGCTCCGCCTTTTGCGTTTTTGCTGTCACAAGATCAACTCACAGGTGGTGCTAATCTGCTAATGGTTATCGTCGCGTCACGGCCCCGGCAAGTTTGAGAAGGAAACATGGAGGACCACACATGTTCAAAATCCACATACGGGAGTCTTCTTCTCCACCCAGAAAACGAAAAAGGATGTTGAAAAGAGCAAAAGGCCGGCTTTTTGTGTGTGAAGTGTGAAGGCTACTGTAGCTGTCATACGTACTTAGAACTGCGTCGCGCAAGGGAGTTGATTGCGATATATGATCTCAACGCTTACTCTGAGAAATGCCTAAACATTGGACCTTTAAGGTTTGCTTAGGTTATCCCATCCTTACAAGTGTAACAAAACTAATCAATGGGTCAGATAGATGTCAATCAAGCACAGTCTGTGCACACCTACACCCCAGTGTTTAAGTACACCAAATTGTCCAGTAAAGTAAAAAGGCTGACTGAAACTAACCAACAGTTTTGGTGCACTTTTAAATCAAGTTCAAATCAAAATACCCATTTGGGTTCTACTTTGTAGTTTTATTCAATATGTGCTACTTAAAGGTATTTTTTACCGTGTGGCAGGAGATAATAGCATAGATCAAGTTCTGTATGTCAAAGAGATAATGGAGCACTTTAACATGAAATTGTAACCGTAAAATGTCTGAGCCAATGGTCTTTGTAAGGTGCACCAACACACATGCTCATTTATCCATTCAATGACATAAAAATGATCTGGCATAAAAGCACAGACAATTGTTGGGTTTGGTATCTCATACAATAGCTGCCTGATTACCAGCATGTCTGTGTGTTTACTAAATGCTCATCTTTCTCTGCCCTCCAAACACCCACCAAGCCTCCCTCTTTGTAATAGCATTCAGCGTGTAACTCTTCAAACTCTTCACATTAAAGTAAAAAAAGTGTCAGGGTAATGCACATTTCTGTTTGTTTTGAATTGTGAATTTGCATCTTGTGGATTATAGAGGCCGAGTTGTAAAAAAAGTTAGCCTAAATTGTAATTAGTAGCCTACCATTAATTCCGAGACTAATGGTTTTTATAAGTAACTGGTAACTATAGGTGTTTTGGGACCAAACTGCTCATTGTAGCACTCCCCTGAGAACTAGCCAAGGGTCAGTTCAGTTTGTATTCGCACCGACAATAGAAACACTGAAGTGAAGCCAGCCGGCGGTGGGGTATAAATAAAACGTTGTTTCATTTCCCTCTTGCATTTACTGTATGCTCAGTAAAGCCTGGACCGTTTCAAATTGTTGTTTCTTTTGTCTTTTGTTGCTAACAGGTTTTTAAAGATGGCTGTTGTCGTTGCTGCATTGGCTCATGTCTTAAATCAATCACTGTACACTTATGTCACTTAAGGATACGCTTGTGCTAGGAGGGTACCTACTCTTAAATAGAAGGTAAAAAAGTCCCTAAAACTGGCATTCGAAGAATTACAATCGTTCCTAATTCTTGCCGTGCCAACACAATGAAAAAGGTGGTTCTCAGTACTATCAAATAGTTCTATTCCAAAAATGTCATGGCAGCTAAAGCCAAGAGTTTTAATTTCAGTAGTTACCACAGCACAGACCCCATTTTAAATTAATCCTCTGAACCTGAAGCTTGATTAGTGTCTGCAACATTGATTTACAGCAATGGTTGGAGACAGAAAATTATAGGCTTGTGTAATGTGAGGAGGAAGTACAAAAAGGTCATTGTCAAAGGTCTCTTTATAGCTGTGTGCTTGTCCGCCCTCCGTCTTGCTCTATTGTCCATCGTCTTTCACCTAATCTGTGTCTCCAAAATCTTTCTTTTTTCTATATGTTTATATAGTATGTGCTACATGACATAAGTGAAGGGACAAGACAGGACAATTACCTTAACCATTTTACCCATAGATCTTTATATAGCATAAGTTTACATGGATAGAGGAATATCATCTATATATTTTGTGATTTTAAGTTATTTTTCAAAAATGTGCACATTAATCTCTACACCATGCAGATTCTGAGTGTAAAGTTAATAGGTTAATAAATTTTAAAAAGCAAGCAGCTTATAAGGACCGCCAATTACGTTTATTGTTAGGGAGCAACCTCTTGTGGCTCTAGTAATTATCCCGAGAGCAGACGAGGAACTGAGGTGACAAAGTATAAGTATATAAGTATAAGAGAGCCAAACTCTGCATAATGAGGCAGTTTTACAAACTCTGGACTGTGACGTAATGACATCCATGAAGTCACCTGGTGTCCTTATTTTAGTAGTTTTACTTGACTCATTTTAAGCCAATCCCTGATGTTGTATTAGCCCTAACTTAGTATTTTTGTTGCCTAACCCAGTTCAGACCAAAGCTTTGAGATGAGACGAGTTGAAACTTGCAACTGCTTGCAACGCACCGGTCTGCAGCTTTCTGAAACCTGCCTGTTGACACCAATGAAACAAGACAAGACGCTGTATCATCTCCATAGCCACGACTCTTTGTACTAGAGATGTTCCGATTCCGATACCAGTATCGGAAATGCCTCCGATACTGCCGAAAATGCTGGCATCGGTATTGGCGAGTACTGCAGTCCAGGTACCGATCCGATACCACATAACCTATTAGAAATAGGAATCTATTAACTGGTATAGCTCCGTTAACTCTGACAGTGTTCTTCTTTGCCGCTCTTAAAATAGTTGCGCTGCTGTTTTAGAGGGCCGAAGAAGAATTGATCACCTAACGCCTCCTTAAAACAAGCTAACGTTAGCGCATCATGTCGGCAGTTTGGCAGTACTTTACAGTGGATGTTCCCACTGGTAAGACGGCGTCATGCAGTTTGCCAGGTTGTAAATATATCTCCGAAACTGCGCTACTCAAATTATACGAGACAGTTAGGGAACACATTTCGTGTATGCTGAAAGACGTGCATGCAGTCAGCTTTACCACGGACATTTGGCGCTCCGACGTGTGCCCCATGTCTTTGCTAAGTGGGTGGACAGAGAGTCAACATTTACCCCTCGTGCTTCACGCCACCAATTTCCAAGGGTCAATTACTGGCACATTAATTGCCGAAGCAATTGAGGGGATGCTAGTAAAGTGGAAAATCCCAAAGTCCAACGTTCATGTTGTTTTGCGCGACAACGCTAGCAACGAGAAGAAAGCCAAGGACGAGATGGATGTACTAAGTTTGGGGTGCTCCCCACACACTCTCCAACTGGGGGTGCATGAAGGACTACTGTCACAGAGAAGTGTGAGTGATGCATTTTACAATATTGTGGCTGCACTTTAAATTTTTATACTGTTCTATTTAAAAATAAATGGCTTCCATTTGCTGTATTAATTCATGTTTTACAAAGGGTTAAATCTGAGCCAGGCCTTACCACAATGATAATAATATCACAGTCATGCATGTGCAGCATGATTTGTTTTGTTTTTTTGTTTTTTTTTAAAACACACTGGTGTCTGTACTCGGTATCGGCCGAGACCCCCAGCTCAAGTATCGGAATCGGTATCGGGAGGTAAAATATGGTATCAGAACATCTCTACTTTGTACTTCCATTCAAACTTCCGTCTTCCAGGCTTTTTCAGGCTTTAGCTGACTAAATCATTAATTGCGTCTAATTCTGAATGTGGAAGGTTAGTGATAGTGAGATGATTACTACAGCATTGCTATTGGCTGTTTTAACAGGGGATGTCTCATACATCTGAGCTGAGACAGGCCAGTTCAGACCTTTTCTCTGCAACGTTCTAAAACAGTTTTGCTAATCTTTTGTTTGAACTTGGCTTTATTAACTACTTCCATTTCAGAGGATTTAGTAGTAGTAGTAAAACTGCACATATTATAATTAATGTATACAGCGTTCCAAAACAGCAACCAATGAATTCTTTGGAAAATTGTTCATCTGATGCTCTCCTTTGTATATTTCGTTTTAAAAGCACTTTCATCTACTCTTCCTGATCTTTTTTTATTTGCATTTTCAAACCTCTGCCCGTGTTTCGTGTGTTGGTGAAACACCTCCATCATGCTTGCTTGACCTTTTCATTATGCCTGCCAGAGGCTTCTGTGGGCCCAACACTATTACCCACCTTGTTTTCTTTTGCTTGCTCAGTCACTACAGTGACATGAGAGCCCTCACTCGAGATGCCAAAAGCCCACTGGCATCTCTTGATTCTTGTATTGGTTTTTATTTCTTGTTTCATTTTCCTCAGCAATCTCTCCTGTCATAAGTCTTCGGCTGTTCTTTCATCGGCCTCAATCTATTTCGGCTTCGGTATTTCTTCCTACCTCCCTTTTATAGCTTTCAAGAGGAAATTGAGAAGACAATTACCAATAAAAAAAGAAAAAACATGAATTCCCAAAATCTCATGGTTCTCATCTCTCGTTCAAAGTTTGTTTTGTTGCATATGCAGCAATTATTTCTTCTCCATTTTTATAGTTTGAGTGTAAACCCTCAAGTAAAAAATAGTTCACATTATAAATATTGTGAATTGTCTTGAGTAAAGATTCCCCATAATGGGAATGTAATGTGAACCAATCAGATTTGAGCCAAACTCAGTAAGAAAGTTATCAAAAATAGTTCAATTCAATTCATAAAAGTGAGTAGTTGTATCATATAACAAATTAGAAACTTCTTCCAAAAATCTGTGTACATGTAAGAATCATTTTCTCTTTTCCTTTAAAAAGACTGTGTAGGCAGCTGTTTTTTTCACTTCATCTAAAAATGATATATTCCTCTAATAACGATAGTGTAGGAGTGTAACATTGAATGTGTTCTATTTTTTATTTTAACTGCTGTTAGCTCTGATTGCATCAGATCGTGTTTCCTTGCCTGTCTTCACAAATTAGAAGAATCCAAACCAATATGTAGTCTATAAAGGTTGTCACAGAGTGCTTTTACATTTTTCTTTGTGTCTTACTCTATACAGGGAAAATAAGTACATTTTAAAGACAATTGTACTGCATAGGAGCCGACTGGAACACCTGTGTCTGTGTTGAAGAAGCCAGTTAAAGATATGTCTTGGAATGTCTTCTGAACATGCTACAATCAGAGACTTGTTGAGTATCCAGAGATCTGCTTTTTTTATATTTGACTTCATTAATCTTTACCTTCATTTTTCATTGAAAATTGAAGACCTACAGTAATTATGACAAAGATCCTGTTCAAGTTTAAATAATATAGTCATAGGACGTTCATAGGTGCTAGTTATTTATGGATGTTTTAATGTTTTGATTATATTATATTTATGAAGTTATGAAATAGTTTCCTATTCTTTTAGTACAAGAGAAATATAACCATAAAAGTATTTTCTTTTGTATTTTTCACATTACTCCTAATCCTTCCTAACCCATTTGGTGTTTGTTTCTGTGAAAGTGAGTAATGACACTAGTGTAAACCATTGTGCACTGGTTAGTTTCCTTGCTCAGTAGAACAACAGAAATATTCACAGTGGACGCTTAACATTTGCATTTTTCTGTCATAACTTTGTTGTTGTGTTTGTGTGTACTGTAGTGTGTGCATCTGCAGACATTATTACCTAAGCATGCAACATCCTCCAATTTTTATAGTATTGCCTCCCTTTCTCTCTGTCTTTCCTAATTTAGTTCATGTCTGCACACTGGTCCAAAATTAATCCGCCCATATATCATCCACCACTACCTCCTCTCTATCTTTGTAATTTCCATCTTCTGTTTATCTGTCGGCTGTAAATTATCTCTCTAATACTTATGTTAAACGTGGCCTTGAATAGCTTTTATCCCTGTCCCACTGCTCTTTATTTTCAAAAATTTCCTCAATCAATACATATACTGTATTCCCAATCATTCCCAGTCAAAACATGCCAGAGATCACAGGTTTAAGTCTAAAAGATGTTAAATGTTAATGTGTAAAGAAAACTCTGCCTGGTATGCATTATTAAAGCAAACATTTTTACTCATGATTAATACAGTGATATTTTGATGCAATAAAAGATTTTTTGGAAACAAAGTCTCTTTCATGTTGCAGCTAAGGCAATATCGATGGGGTCTAACTCTTGCTAGCCAATGAAAACATTTAGACCAACAGTAACTTTATTTTAGGACTGATATTCGTGATCTCATGTTAGCTTTTCATTCGAGGCCATCTTTTATAGTCTGAGTGTGAAGATGGTCAGCAAACGCCACATAGATGCAGTATATTGTTACTCTAATAAATAATGATGAAAAGCTTACTGGATCTGCCACTTTGTAAGCAATGTTACCCTGCATGTGTATAACAATTGTTGAGGCAGAAATGCTGTTGTATACGTATTGTGGTTTGGTCCGCCTGTTGGCATCTTTCCAGAAAGATAATTGGTAAAGAAGATGGATAAATACTTTGGAACCAATAACCTAAACATGACTTTCTGTAGAGCATGATTGATGAGCAGTTTCTATGGTGATGAAAAACTACAGTAAGTCTTTTCTATGAAGGTAAATAACCAGGTTTAAGCCCATAGGTGCACAATAAGCAACTAAACTAATTTTGTGAGACAGACCCCTGAACAAATTGTTAAATGTTGTCTTAAATTGTGTACAGTGGTTTAGAGGTTTCCATGTGTAGAATTGAAATGGCATCTAGCAGTGAGGAGGCCGATTGCAAAGAACTGAAGCTTCTCCCATGTTCCAAGTATGTAGGTGAAGCAACATAGCTGACGGTAAAATGGCCCTGTCTAGAGCCAGTGTTTGGTTTATAGAAAACCAAAACATTTTTTAATACAACTTCTTGATTGGTTCATTTGGTGCATTACATTGTATCATTGACTACATATGTTGAGTGTCACAAAAATCAAATAAATAATGGAATTATGTCAAAGCAAAGCTAGGCCTATCAATCTCTAAGGGAAAGGCTTTCACACATTCATAAAAACAAACATCAAAAGAAGAGACACTTGGTTTATGTCCATTAGCAAACAATGCAATAGGAAAAAAATAAAAATACTACATAATTACAGCTTAATTACACATCATTGTAATTACAACAACATCAAAACAAGTGGAAAGGCCAAGAGAATATAATTTTACTTGTTTACTATGAGGGGGTCATTTTCTGTTACTGTTGAATAATTAAAAGCATTTGGTGCCATTAAATTATTAAAAGCTTCTACTTTTGACATGTACACTTTCAGACCTTTGCTTTAGACCTCAGACTAAACCAATTTAATATCAGCACACCTACTCTCAAGTGCATGATAATTGCAGTCAGAAAATATAAATACACATAAATGATAATTGTCTTTTGGTTTTACATATTATAAACAAAATGGAGGATTTAATCATTGTCATAAATTGAACTGTGTGCAGTGTGAATTTAGCCAACTTTCTTCTCTGTCTAAAAATATGAAAGCCAAATGAATGCAAGATAAGATGGAGGATCAGCCATTTTTAAGGAGCAAATATTCCTAGTATGCCTGCATTTGAAAAAGGTAAAAAATAACAAGATATTAGCATTGCTTCTATAAAAAAAAGTAATTTTGGTGTCAGAGAGGGGAAGGTTCCATACACAGTGTTTCACCACATGTGCCCTCTATTGTATACCAGTACAATAGCTTTGCACTGCCCACAGACTTTTAATGTGAAAATTCTGGAAGCGTTGAGATTTATTCAGTAAAGCTTAACGTCGTTCTTGGAAAAAAGCAAAGTGAAGCGCCTGACGTGACTCTTGCGGTACTAATTCAATTGGTCCTGTGGCAATTAACAGTGTACTTAATTTACCTTGTGAGCTGGGTTTTTTAACCTTATTTGCATTTTAGTTTGTGCTGGCAACACCTTTTTTTATAAAACTTTGCCATTACCTGAATGCTGACTTTTTCAGGAGAACTTACGGTACTTCAAAGTTTAGCCAAAATGCAACAAGCCAATAAATTGGCATCCAGGACGCAAATGAGTGAGGATACACCAGTTTAATCCTCACGAAAACCATCCATGTACAGTACAGCACATGGATGAACATTTAGATGTGTATGAGGCTCTCAACCAGGAAGTAGCACAGCAAAAGGCTGTATTATCTAAAGCTTCAAACACCAACACCCAGCCAGCAGAAGCTCAATCTGAGTGTACTCCAATCTAGGTCTGCTAAAACAAAAGCTCATCAAAGCGATTACTTCATCACCCTGTGTCAAATTCAACCCCCGCAGCGTACGCTTTTCCTAAACACCGGTCCCAAGTCAACAATGGTCCTGCCCTATATTTTGAAGTAAACCTCACCCAACATTTTATTAGATGAGGTGCTCATCTTCAGCAATATACAGCCACTTCAGACTTTGAAACTGGTCTTAAAGTGTAATGTATTTCTTCAGAGTTGCAGACTGTGATAATTACTGTAAAATACAGTCTTCTTTTACTAATAGTGAAATCTCCTCATCCTTTTCCACAACGCTGTGAACAGAAAAAGAAAGATGCATTTAAAATTATAAAAATGTTTGATAAATTAGAAAAGATCACTCCACCATTTCACCAGAAGATGATGCAATTAAACCTTAAAGTTACAATCTCAAATAATAATGTTCTGTTTTTTATGGCAATAAGCAGTAATTGCAGGTGTATGTAGTCATTACTTGTTTCATTCTTTGTTTAGCCATAGTAACCGTTTAATTGCAAGAAAATGAGAGACTGGAAAAAACAGTGCGCTGCTTCAGAAATTAGTAAAAGAGCAAGTCTGTTGCAATAGCTCCGCCTACCTCCTCTGGCAGACCAACCAGTAATAGGTGATAGAAAATGGCCAGTAAAGGCCAATTTATCCTTATGGTTAAATCGACGCTGTGGGTACGCACCTGGGTACATGGCGATATGTACCCTACGATATGTACCCTACGCCGTTGCCTATGCCGTTCCCTGTGCCGTTCCCTGTGCCGTTCCTTATGCTATTCACGCTCTCACACACTCCCCGCACAAACACACACACATGCTGGCCCTGCTATTATGTGGAACGTCTAATATGTAGTATATTTACTGTAGTAAAACCAAAAATCACCCCAATATATCATCAGATATTAAGGAAAAATGCTAAGTTGAAGTTGACTATCTTTTCTGACAACAATGCTGATGCCAGTTTTTTCTAATTTGGAAATTTCCATTCCATGACGGAATTTCTGTTTGTGTTTTAGCCTGTGCGTTGTTATCAACTACCCAGTTTGAAGGCCAGGACAGGTTGCCGGAAATACCTGTAAATACGTAAACCCAGCCTGCTAAAGCTGTAACGTTGGTACAGCCATGAAAGCAACAAACAAACAATCAGAACCAACAGAGATAGATTCTACCCGACCTAAAAAGACAACGTTTCTAACAGTTGCGTGACCAGAGTTGTAACAAACACCATGTAAATATTTGAGACGTATTTGAAAGATGGAGACAACTTGGGGATCAATAAACGGTATAAATTATAAATTATTATTCCTCCTGACCAGGTAAGCATTAGCTTAGTCTAATTACCACGGCTACAAGGGACGGGCATTTTATGTCATTCCAACATTCGTGTACTCACATTGACAGTAAGGTTTGTGTGTTTTTAGCTTTTCTTACTGTAGTTTTAAGCCCAACAAGTGTTTCTGTAAAGTAGGTACAGAGCTCCGTGTGAGCACAACCTTTTATGACTTTCATACTTTTTTATGAGCCAGCATCTAACGTTAGCTACTTGGCTGTGCTGTGATAAGAAATATCTGTCTATAAGACAAGAGTCTAGCAACATTGTTTTGGATGCTGTGGTCTTAACCTGGTAACCTTGGTGAACTTTAGTATTACATATTGCACCTTTAAAGAGACGATGCACACACCAACACACAAGTATAAACATCAGGCCGCTTACATAGGCTATGGCAAAAAGCTCTTCGCCGAGCCTCTGCAGAAGTAAATCCTGCTTAACTCTGCGCAGCTTGTGTTTTTTTACCATGAACGTTGCCACACACACACAGTTTATAATACAGCAAATGCAATTGGGTGTCAGTAAACTATAGGCTAGCTCACCATTGTGTTTCCTCACTCTGCAATTGTGATCTTTGGGAGTATTACTCTAAATATGCCTTTAATAACACAAATAAACTCAAACGAAGAATTACCTTTTCACTATAGGGCAACAACTACCTCTATGATAAATATTTAAATATGTCACCACATTTGCATTACGTGTTACATAATACATTTCAAAGGGAATGGCAATACTTAAGGGGTTTCAAACTAACTTGCTGAAACTCAACTTCCCTTATGTAAATGAGGTTATGAAAAGATCTGAGCTGCGCGGGGGCAGGGTTTGGGTATGTAATGTATGTCTCTGTGCACAAGAGAATTTTTGAAAATCAAGAGAGCAGGAATATAAGAACATCAAATCTAAGAACAAGAAGAAAAGGAGGGGAGAAAATGTGCGAGAAAGAAAGAGAGAGAGAGAGCCCTCAGAGATTATATCAGAGTATAAAGGAGTTCCTCTTGCACGGGGAGAAGAAACAAGCCCCTGTTAGACAGACATAGCTGACTTTATTTACAGAGATCTGACACAATCCACAATAATTAGACAGCCCCTTTCCTCTAACCTGCAGGAGATTCCTCAGCTCTCCTCCTCTAACTGCTCTGAGTGCTGGCTGAGAAAAGGGTGATAAATATCAAGGGATGAGTGGTTCTTTTGAAGAGGCGTTTCAAGACATGAAAATTTAACTGAGGAGATTCTTGACTTGGAATTGAGCACAAGTCAGCATAAATAGGTTGCCACAGGCTAATAAGTAAAACTCTGGGAGCTTAACTGAATACTACTACTCACTGATACTGCTCACTTGTAAAAAATTAGGCCAGATTCATTCATTTACATTCCATCTGTTATGCATCGTTAGTTCAACTGCCATGGCTGATGTTAACCTACAGGAAGTCTTATGGAAGCTAGCGTGCATATAGCCAACATATCACAGTATTGCATGAATTTAAATGAAATCAAGAGAAGACTGGGATATTATGCATGTGTGCATCAAAGGTAAAATGCTCCCATCAAAGGTGTATTTGCCTTGTGCAAGGACAGCTTTTGTGTGTAGAATTGAATCTCTGCACTCTAAACTGAACCACAGGCTCAAGACTGTGTGTGTGTGTGTGTGTGTGTGTGTGTGTGTGTGTGTGTGTGTGTGTGTGTGTGTGTGTGTGTGTGTGTGTTTGTGTGTGTCTGTGTGTGTGTGTTTGGGGAAGCAAGGGAGACATAACTGGATATTCATCATCTGCAGAAATTAATAGATAATGAAAGGCCCAACTGAATGTATTTTTGCGAAATGTCCTGTAAGTTTGTACCTAAGCAAACAAAACGATTTTAACAGCACACAGACCTTTTGGTGAACATAATGGAGCATTTAGCAGCTAAAGATTCTGATATTTCCCTCAGGAGTTGGTGGAGATCAAAACTGAAGTAAAAGAGAGTGAATATTGACCAACCAATATCAACCATTGATCCTCCTTAAAGCTGAAATGTTTGGCATTGTATGTTATAATGGTAATACCATAACAATCAGCTAATCTTCCTAGAGTTTCCAGATATGGGGACAATTTGAAGCTCCAGTTTTGATCATATTTTTTATGTTTGACAAATCTGAGACACACAACCCCCTTTCAAATACATTTTTGTAAAAGTAATGCATGACCAGTGAAGCTAAAAAAAATACTACTTTTTACATCCCCTAAAAGCCTAATGTTTTGAAAATGTGAGCTTTCAAGTTCATCCAGCTATGATAATTTGTCCCACAAAAGAAATCTGAAAGCGACAAAGTGTTCTCCTCAAGGGCATTAAAGGGAGGAAGGATTGTTAGAAGAGGGCTATCCTCACACTCTTGATTGAAAAAGCATTGCCAGTGAGACAAAAAAAAAGGAACAGGTGGATGGTACTGTGGTCATCCAAAGCGGATGACAGAGGAAGAAAGTGGAGGGAACAACATGGTAAAAAGACAAGTGCGTTTAGGAAGAGGAGTTGTAGTGGAAGATTAAAAAGTAAGAAGCAGACAGTGGAGGAAGGGAGAAAAAAGTAACGTTAATGGAAGCTATAGAGGAAATTGTGGAGGTGGAAGAAGGACGGTAATACGTTTAAAAGAGCGAGAGAGGAGAGTTGGGTAAAGCATTATAAAGCACAGTGTTATTAAAGCTTTCACTGGCCCTTCATCACTGTCTCTCATTTTTTCACTGTCCTTTTATTTGTACTATTTTATTATTGCCGGTAACACTTTATAATAACCATCATTAATAGATGGTAAATTGAGAGATAATTAATCTTTACTTATTTTTTGTTTAACTATTAGCAAACCATAATTTTGCTGTTACATTATAATTAATAAAATATTAGTAGTGCTGTAAATAAACAGTTTATTGTTACACACATTATATCGCTCATATACTACATTAGGTATGGTGTAATGATTAAATGATTTGTAAACCATTTTTGAAAGCATTATTAGATCAGAGAATTTTACCTGCCTAAAACGTTTGCACAGTACTGTATATATTGTATACACAAACACACACACACACAAACACACACACACACACACACACACACAGGCACACACTTTATAATAACCAGCCATACACTGTTTATAAATGGTTTACAAACCAACTAGTAACCCTTAAGAAATTGTTAGTAATATATGGTCTATCCATCCATGGTTTCTTAAAGGCTTACAAACATTTTTTAATCCTTACCCGATACCTAATATAGTATGATGGTTATTGTAAAGTGTAACCATGCTTTAATAATGACATTAACATCAACATCAGGGTGGGAAATTAGCACCCAACACCAGCCAAAGGCGAGTACTTTTTCAAAGTGGTAGGTGACTTTGCCTTGTATTCCAGCCACAGTGGCGGGTGGAGTGGTTATCAGCACTAGTCCGTGACACATTTAGTTGAGCTGAGGCAGAGACGAAAGGAAAGTTATCGGTTAAAAAAATTTTGCAGAATATCCCTGGTGTTAAGAGGCCCGCCGCGGAGTCAGCAGTAGCTATGAATGTACAAACACTTGAGGCTTAAGTAAAGAAAAAGAGAAGGTACTTTTCAAACTAGTGGTGCATTGATGACAAAGGAAAAACAAGGTAATGATTAGCATACCTTCCGGACAACCAGTCCATGCACTGTACTTTCTGTCGAACCTACGCGTTGTTTGAAATGCAAACTATTTGTATGTTAGAATAACAACTAAACTTAGAGGCAATAAAAGACCACGAGTCATCCAAGTATCATATCAAGTGCACTGCCATACAGCCGGCAGAGACGGGAGTCAAGGAGCAGAGAGGAAAAAATAATGACATAATAATATATTTAAGCAATTCAAAATATGCTAGTGCACTTTTTTTTTACAAATTTGAATACCGGAAAAAGTGGCTGGTAAAATTGGGCATTCACCTGCCACTGTGGTAAGATAATTTCCCACCCGGATCAACGTACTGTAAAGTTTAAAATAATTGGGAAGAGCTCCCCTAAAATGTTCTGTAATCCATCTATATATAACAAAATGAGCAGAAGGATAAATAAAGCTATTTTCATTGCCTCTATCATCTGACTCTAAACTATAGTGCTGGCCTTGCTTTAGTGTCGGATCGATGGCAGAACCATGTCGGATCGTTTTTCCCACCAGTTGTTGAATTATTCAGGCCAGGACTTCCTCTGGGGAGATTCCTGCTCAGCCTGCCAGATAGCCGCAGCAAGCTCTGCAGCTTGGCAGGGAAGCTCGGGATTGTCACAAAATTCCAACAGCCTGGATTGTGCCATAGCACGAGTCGACAGAGGTCAGGTAATGGGCAGTATAACAAATTGCATGGTTAGGATCCTGAAAAAATGCAGTATCGCTTTTTTTATGAGCAGCAGAATGTTTTGTTGCCAAAGTTTTGAAGGTAAAAGTGTCAGATTCTGTCACACAATGGAAATCAACTTGTAGCATCTAGGTAAATAAGTGTAAGACATTTTAAGTTAAACAGGAAACTGTATCATACTGTGTGCCCCTCCTCAATAGAAAGAAGAGGAAGACATTTCTAATGAGAGACTTTGGATCAATGAACGTACCTTTTCAGAATAAGCCACACGCTGGATGTCAGGCTTTGCCCCTTACTTTCCGCTCTTAGTGTTGCCGTTCTCAAAATCCCTTTGCTAAGGAAATTGGCAACAAACTATGAGCTAGCAAGCTACATGCTGAAAATGTCAAGTTTTAAGAAGATTTAGATCGTGCAACAAGGTAGGCCTGCGTGGTTCTTTTAATGAATGATTGTAAAGACTTATAAATAATTAGTTTACCGCATTTAATATCTAACTGAGAGGTTTTGGGTCCGATTTGCAGGATTGCTATGGTAGAAGTACGCATGGCAATAGACTGGTAAGAGCAAATTATTTGTTGTTGTTTAAGCATGTATCCATCTAATTTAAACAGCTCACGTGACTGTGTTGTGTGAACAGTTAACTTAATTTAATATTGTATGTGGCATTTTCTTTTGCTGGGGTGCAACTGTTCACCAACACAAACAAGTTTTTTACTAAGACTATTTTGCAGAACTGGTGTCGCTGCACCCATAACAACCCAGAGCATTTTATTCTCTCATCCCAGAAAGTATCTAGCAAGACATTACAGCGCTGTGGAGTTCTGGCAACGCAAGACTGAGATACTAGCTTCTACAAAAACTGGCTCAAATTATTCACAGGCCAAACAATATGCAGCAGTCTGTAATAATATTGAGACTGAGAGTCTACAGCCATGCTAGTAGCTCTGTGGCGCTTTGCTTCAATGCAGTTGTGGTTTGAGTTAAATGATAATGTCTCCATGTCCCAACTGCAATGCTAACATGCTGGTGTTTAGCAATTATGTTGTTTGCCATGTTTGCAATTTTAGTTTGGCATGTCAGCCTTCTATTTTGCTAATTAGCATTGAAGTATATATTTATATACAGTGTGTGTAGATATATATATGTATATATGTATGTATATATATATAATCGCATCCTTATAAATGCAGCACAAAGAACAAGTTATGCACTGATACACACGTGCACACGCATGCAAGTGCACACACACTCACACACATCCGGTATCTATTTTTCCTCAGGGCGTTGGAAGCGCCATAATCACATCCAGTTATCTCACCCACGCACTTTTCACACATCTCCAGCCTCGCTGTTTCTCACAGGACAATCTTGCCCTATCATCCCGTCCTGTATCGGGGCCCAGAGCCAAAGCTGAAATAGCAACGCAGGCTGAGAATAGGCAAACTATCTCACATCTCCTGGGAGTAAACTCAATAATATGTCACCCACTACAAGATGCTGAATGACCCACAGTTTGTAAAAAATATAATTTTAATGATGACAGCATTAAACTATTCATCATCCTCATTTCTCAGTCACACACAAAAATTTAGATGGATTATATTGCCTGACTTTATTTTGACTTTTTGTGGCGTTTTAAGAAATCATGTTCCACAGGTGGAGTATGTGAAGGATTCGCAAATTAACTGTCATCTCAAATGAACTGCACCCATGTTTTGTTTTGACAAATAAAGCCATAGCCGCCGTAACGATGCCTCAATTAGCATTGTGCTTTCCAATTGTAAGTAATGCTTAATGTCTTCGATGAAAATGATAAAACACCCTTTATGTGGTTACATTGGTTATACTGATATACTTCTGAGCACAGGGACTTTGGTGGTGAACTGCAATGTTTCTGCTCATTGGCTCCCTCAGATGCCAATAAAGAGAAATACTGGCAGATCCAAACCTGTGGCCACATACCTGGAGTGGTCTGAGCTCCTGCGTAAGCACTGCATACTCAAATTACCATCACCTTTTCAGGAAATTGTATTCAAATTAGCATAATATTATTATTTGAATTTATCAGAACAAGCTACTAACTCATTATACGCTGCATGTGCAAATACATTTCTTGATTTTTTTTTTAAAACCAGCCAACTTAGTATTTGACTGATACCACTCTTGAAAGTTTTGACATGAAGCAATGACTGGAAGCATCCAGTCACCTGAGTTCATGGACATGCCATTCAAAACAAATGAGTTCATTGTATTCCATTAGGATGCATCACCTGTGGTGTATGTGGTCCTAGTGAGGATGAAAAGAGCCCCATCTTTTGTAACTGCCAGGTGATGGTAGTTGTCTACAGCTGTGACTCACCTTCCTCGATACAGAAGCTCTGACTGAGAGCCATTAAGCTCCAATTACTCACACATATACGCTCACATCACATATGCCGAGGACAGATGCTTCTACTGCTGCTCAACGGTTGCAATCCCGCAGCTAAATGACTGTTCATGCATTGGTGTTGTGTATCAGAAGATTTTGATGCTCCGAGTTTAAAGGAGCTGTACTCGATATTTACTGTTGAAAAATGTTTTTTATATGCAATTTACCACATATCACACATGTTCAAAGTACGGAACAGTGATTTATTGTGGCACAGAGAGACAGCAAATCTGTGATTTAGAGAATTTAATGATGTGTGATCTTATTATTTTTCAGATTATTTCTTATTGTCTGACCTTGCATCTAACACTACTACTCAAGAACTGTTCATACAATCTACTTCACATTTCGCTTCCAGGGTAGCCATTGAACTTCAGGTTTGGAGCAGCAGTTTGGACAGCGTTAGATATTGGATATTAATAAACTGTGATAAAAACTAAAGTGAAGAAATGGTAATTTTCCATCAGGGTGTTGGTGATCGTTCATCTTATACAAATGCTGCATCCGTTTTCTTATTTGCTGTGGGCTCTATAATGTTTAGTGACTTCTAAAGCCTCTTAGCTTTGTTTGGTTTGTCAGTAACTCAAACTGAGAATCCAAATGAAACAAATTGCGGAATAAAATAATAAAACTCGCGAGATAGGAATCCTTCAGTCCAGAGTAACTTTCATGTAATGCTAATCAGGGAGCAGAGACAAATAAGTCATGGACCCCGGTCAGATGTGTATAATAGCTCCTCCAATTAGACAGATAACTCGAGTGACCCATCATTCCCCACATGCAGATCAAACATGACACTCATCAATCCCTGACCTAAGGGAAGATTGAGAAACAGTTAGAATTTGGCAGTAGGAACAGTATGCAAATGTAAAAATATCTGGTTTCAATGTGTTCATCAGGTGAAATGCAAAAAGATTGTGGTTTGTGTTACTCTAACACATTGCTACTAACCAAGATTTAAAAATGATGGCATATTCATGATTATGAACTTTACCATTTTATATCATGCTATGCTTTTTCAAAACCTTTTGCTATAACGTAAACATTATATCACTCGACTGAGGCGGACAATGTAGCCATGAACAGTGTACCTTTCACAATAAGGTTGGCTTTTTAGTATTTCAAAAAATGAAACATGGCAGCCCAATATCTAATAAAGGATGGACAAAAGTGAAAAGATTATGTTTTTGGAGAATCAAGTACGCCAAATAGCTTTGCTAGAGTGTATTCTTGAGTGAAGAATAATTTAAGCAAAGTATTAATGCTTTCACAGTATGCAAATAAATACAGAAAAGAATCTCTTAGGTCCCTTAGGTCAAAATACATGTTTGTCTGACAGTTGTTTGTAAGGCAATTCGAGACCTCTGCTGCACAGCAAGAGTTACAATTCATGGCTTAGTACCAAATAGAGGCCACAAACTTCATACCCAAACTAAAATTCCTTTATTTCTTACCCAACACAGACTTTTTAGCAATGTGTGTGTGGGTGGTCCTGTGTTTCCTTACTCCTTCACCAATACATTTGACTTTGTCTATCTAGAACTCCTCTGCTAAAATCAAAGCCCTGTTTCAGCCACTCAGCCTCTAATGCCAGCATGACAGTGAGCCATCATTAACACGTGCGGAGAGTGTTACCACTCTATCTTTTGGTCTCAACATCACTTATGTTCAGCGGCTGTCAACCGCATCCTCATCAGGCCTCATTTGTATTCAGTGAGTGTCTTAAAAGAGCTGAAAGATACGAGCTTGATATAAGTGTGCAGGATGAAATAATTTGATGGGTACAGGAATGGGACAGTTAATTCTCAGCAGCAGAGCTAACAGAGCTGATTATAACCATGGATATGTTCAGACGATAACTGAATGGTGCTGCTGTCAAGACCGTTGGGAATTATTGGGTGTCAAGGTCAACTTCACTGGGACATCATAATGCCCTGCAAAAACATTTTCCTGGACATTATTCAACACCATAACTCAGGAACAGAATGGGATATTGTGATCATATTTCACATTTGGTTGGATACTTAATTGGTGCCCACCATGAAACTGTGGTGATTGCCTCAATCTTCTGTGTTGCCGGGTTGAAGATGTGTGTGAAGCATCAATGTTTTAGAATGAGTAGCTTCTTTGAAGCAGAATCTATATTTGCAGCATTGTTTTCTGCCGTGGCTACTTTGTGCGCCATCAGAATCTGCTTTATAGGCCAAGCATGAGAACACATGCAAGGAATTTGACTCTGTTTGTTGTTTCTCAAAATTAACTTGCACACTCCCAAGCTTTGATCTCGTCCTTCATCTTTCTCTCCGCAACAAGCAGCCAACTGGCCACAGCTGGTTGTAGAAAGGCTTATCCAAGATGGCTTTGATTTTGTCCCTCGTCCTCTTTCTGCCACTGCCTCCACACTGTCTTCTTCCAACCTGATCGCGTAGCTGATCTTCCATAAAAGCATGTTGAGACTGCTGACCTCCAAAGCTGTGATGCCACCAACCTAGCACATCCCCGCGAACTCTGCAGGAGCCTGTTGCACACACTTAAAAGTCTCAGTCTCCTCAGGAGGACCTGTCTCTGTCCCTTCCCAGAGAAAGCTTCAGTATTGTTGGTCCAGTCCATTTTTATTGATTAGGACCCAAGGTACTTGTATGAGTCCACCGACTTCACTTGCTCTCCCGGGATGACAACCAGGTCAGGGGACCTCCTGTACCTCTGTTAGTCCACCACAAGCTCATTGGTTTTGTGGATCTTTGAGGTTCAGGTGATTGTTTGTGGCAAAGCCCTCTATCAGTCTGTAAAAATAGTCTCGAAGTGAAGACAGCCTGTGTCTCAATGGAAATATCAATACGGCGATAACTTCATTTTGCCAATAAAAATACACTTAGTACATTTTGTTATATTGCTTTAAAGCCTCAACTACATAAATTATAATCTGTCTTGACCAACATTGATGTAAATTGCAACTTGTCTGAGGCATATGCATAAAACTGCAAGGCAGTAATTCTGGTTGATATCAAAGGAGCAAGTAGAGGGAAATAATGCTTTTAAAGTGTGGATACAAGCTCTTGACATGTGTATTTGTAATCTTTTCAGCATGCCCACAGTCCACCTTATTGATTTAGTGAAAGCATTAGTCACAGTCTGTCCATCAATGTGTAGAAGGCGCAGAAAGAAAGGCCAAAAAACAGCACTGAACTGTGAGAGATAGTAAATGGGTCTCAGCTATTATGTTTGCTGTCTGCAATGCACTCACCCAAGGTGTTAATAAGAAAGTAAGAGTGTAGAAACTAATTGATTGGTTCTGTCAGGTCAGGAGAAGAGTGCTTCATGCTAAAAAGCATCCAAAGGTCTTCATGAAAACAACTTCACATAGACATGCCAACATACAATACACTGTCTGATCAATGCAGTCTTGAAGGCAGAAACAGAAAAAAACAGTTATCTAAGCAGAAACAACATTTCTGATGCATATTTAAAATCCATTGCTTTCAATACGTTAATAATTTAATAATGATTATGACATAAATTCTTTTAATTTGTCATCCAAATGAACCATGTTGCTGTTACAAAATTTCCTTCGCAAACACACAAACACACACAAACACACAAACACACAAACACACACACACACACACAACTCTAAGATAAAATCTTTTGATACAGCACCTTTTATAGACAAAGTCACAAAGTGCTTCACATGATAAACGTTTGTAAAAATATAGTACACTCCAACAGAAAATAAATAAGGGAAAAAAGAAAATAATTGTTTAATGACCAATGAAAATTATTTCAACGATTAAAACCTAAAACCCAAAGTTTGGAAACAAGAGTCAAAAGCAAATTTAAACACTTGTGCCTTCAGCTGCTTTTTAAAAATTTCAATAGAGACTACAGAACGTAAGACAGTAGGAAGGCGTTCCACAGGTTTGGAGCAGAACAAGAACTTTAAAGTGGACCCTAAACTTGATCGGAAACCAATGTAATTGTATAAAATTGGAGTAATGTGCGACATCCTGCTGTCCCTGGTCAACAGCTTATAGCATCAGAGTTCTGGACTAGTTGTAGATGGTCCTGGGATGACTTGCTAAGATACTGTAAGTGAAAATGGATCTGCAGTAATCAAGCTTTTGTAAAACTTGTGTGTGACCACACAACTGTCTACTGGCTAATAGCAAAACAGAGCATGAAGAAGAGGTGGAATAGAAATGTAATGGCTCCCAAGAGGCGAGGTCTGTGTAGGAGATGGTTGGAGTCAGAGAGAGGCAAAGAGGCAGAATCGTTATTGTTGCAGGTGTTAGAGTGCCATGGTCCCCAGTGCTGCTCCAGCTTAATAACACTGCAGCAAAGCCCATCTACGTGAAGCCTGTTCACTATTTAGCCCCATTATACCAAATGTGGTTGCAGTTCCACCAGAGTTCCACTTCAGTGGAAGTGGGGGTGAACTCTGGTGGAATTGCATCCAGTTCAGAAGCCGGAAGTATCAAGAGAGTGGAAGTTCTTCCCTAGTTAGAAATTCTTTGACTGCAGCTTATACAGAGTGAGGTTTGAGAAGTAAAATGAACAAGATATGTATGGCCTCAACAAACAAAAAAGCCAATGAGTGAAAATTGTTCCACTAAAAATGTACTGCAAAAACTATAAGCAGATGATTACCACAGCTTAAGAAACAGCCCGGTTGCCGAAAGATTTTGTACGTTACTACAAACTACAGATACGTTGATACAAAACATATTTGGCACCCTTTATTAGAGTGCTCCGGATATCTGGGTAAATGCATGGGTCAAAAATCCTAATTGACACAGCGCAGAAGAGATAGATCTCGCAATGTGAGACTACTCTTTGGGTATTTAAGGGTTGTATTTATATTATGCATTAACACAAATGTCTGAAAATTATAATAAAGGTATGGAAGTAAATATCAGTTTTATGCTTTTGCTCCTTGGTTTTGTCTTGCTTTCAGCCAATATCATCCAATTGATTGCATAAATCCGCCCCTGAACAGCTAAAATCATACCTAGGCAACCATAATTAGGTTTGTCTTTGTAATTTTTTCTTTTCTAAAAAACAAAAATATAGGAACTAAATAGTTAGGACTAGATTTCACAACGTAAAGCAAGCTACTAAGATTAGCTAGCTACCTAGCTTACTACCCAGTAACCAGGCATTACTTCCAAGGAGTAGCATAGGATTTGCTTACTAAATAATTTTGTGGGGCTACAGGTTACAAGAGAAAAAGAAAACAATAAAGCATAATTTGACTATATTGTTGCTTGTTCAAGGATGTTTCTACAGTCAGTAAGAATCTGAAAATAATAAGAATCTGATCTCACAAGGTTCTTTCCAATGAACTAGCTTTGCCCTGCAACACAAGATCAATGCTTACTGCTTCATGTCTTTTGTCTACATAGATCATTAACAAGTGACTTTTTTGACTGGAGAAAATGAGTCTTTTCATCAATATTTGAGACCCTTTGCAGGGTTCTCTTAGCTTGCGTCGTTTCATGATATAGGAATTATGAAAGAATATACTGTATAGTCTGATGGTACTCTTGCTTATACTTATTCAACAGTACTGCATATTTAAAAAAGTACTTTCACTGTCATTTTGTTCTTGGACCCCCCCCTACAGGTCTTTTTTGTGTTTCCTGTACTGCTTTACTTGAACCTAAAGGTGCCCAGTAAATATTTCCTTGGTACCTCATATGCCCAAAATATTGAAACTGTAACTTGTGGGCCGTTATCTAAAGCATTTAAATTTATATTTCTCAAGCGGTTTTATCAACAAACAAACAGTGTAGCTGGAAGTGTCTGTTCATTTAAGTGTGCTTTCCCTTCAACACTTGGGATACTTTGAAAGATCCTCATTTCCTGTTATTTACTGGTTATGCTCACATTTCACAGAAATATTGCATCACATATATGATTGAGACTCACCCCTGTGCTATTGGGGATAATAAAAACTAAATCACCTGATTGAAAAATGTAACATTAATATTTCTTTGTCTGCCAGTTTCTCTCTTAACATGCCAGCCTATAATTTGCATTTCTTAATGAATTCACTCTTTGTCCTCCAGTTACTGTACAATGATAAACATACCCACCTCCATAAGCTTCTCATCTCAGTCTTTCTTGGTTTATGTGCTCTTCGCCTTCCACACTGTGTTTCCTCTCTCCCTGCCTCTCCATAACTAATTTTCTCTAACTAGCTTAAGGCTGTTGGGTTGTGTGGCATCGGGCAGTGTGCCCAGTTGGTTGTGCCACAAAATTACTGACGGCATGTGTGTCAGATAGAGAGAAAAAAAGAGATGGAGGGAGAGAGGATAGAGAGGGGTTTATCTCACTTTTGGTGGTGGTGGGTCATCTGCAAAATGATTATGTTGCAGTTTGCAAATCTGAGCTCATGTTTTATGCACCACATTCTTCATATGGTTAATTAGCTTCCATGATGCTTGTGGTGCAGTCCGTATCACACCAAAAGTGCTCAAACCTAGAGAGATGTGATGTGCAAGAGCATGGCAAATCAGATTGATGATAAGCTGTGGCGTCAGATATCCCAAAGGCTTTTCCACACTGTGTGAGATGCTTTCATAATTGTCCCAGATCCGTAAAGGAACCGATCAGACACTGAAACCAGGGTCCCCAAAAGCACAAAGCTGTATGCAAATCTGGACCATCCAGACATTTAGCAGAATAGTTTAATCATAACAACACATGCAATGCAATACCCTGCACTCAAGAACTAAGATTAGAAATCCTCGCTGTTAGGCAGCCATGCCCTAACTACAGGAATAGAAACATTATAATACTACCACAAGCCACCAATTAGCATACGATTCAGCAGCTACAAGATCCATCTTCACCCTATTGAAAATCCTAGATTGGATGTCACTCTCAACAAAAGGACAATCCATTAATAATTTAAATGGTTCTCTGTACTCTGACTTCAGTCAATGTAAACTTTGACCCAGTGCTTGTTGACAATCACAACTCTCCCTTCCTGAGCCATATTTGTTTCCCATCAGCCTCATGCACATGTAAGAGCCAAGATGTGTCTTATACAGCAAGCTACTGCATACTTGTTTTTGGTTCGTTTCAGGTCTTGGATTCAGGTCTCAAATTGGGCAGTACTAGGTGGTTTCAGTCGTGTCAGATCTTAAAGGTGTGGGTATGGGCTGGGTTTGGTCTTGGTTTATAGAGCTCTCTGCCTTAATAGCCAACCACTGTCTGCTCTGAGCGCATCCCCCATTTTCCACTGGCTGTCACTCACACACAGTAGGCTACATGGAGCTATTCCCCAAACAAGCTACTTACTCATATACAGTAACACGAGTCACTCAACCAAGCCATGTTTTTCTCTAAAACGCAATGAATGTTATTTTGCATTTCAACTCAAATGTTGTTTTAGGATTGATTACCATTTCATCTATAACCTGAACAAGCTTCCCTGACATGACAGCATGGCTTTACAGAAGAAATAGGTCATGTTACGCAACATCAAACTATATTCAAATGAACACAATTATTTCGTCCCATATCTCGTTTGAAAATATATCAACATAATTTAAAAAATCCACATACCGCCTAGCCCTTAGACACATCAAGTACTTCTTTATGTTTGAATTGACTAGACAGTGGAGCAGTAATGTCAGAACAGACTTTGTGCTGTGTGTAGAAGGTAACAGAGGGATTGAACAAATCGATGAACAAGAAGATTGTGTCTTGGCTTTGTGGCTCTACGATTTACATCTCTGCTTTCCTGTCCACATGCCAATTGTACCATTCTCCCTTCATTTATCCCCAAGCAGCAGACCGTTGATTGTCATGCCCCTTGGAAGTGTAAACACAACTTTAAAGCGCCAATATTATGCTCATTCTCAGGTTCATTGTTGTATTTTGAGGTTGTACCAGAATAGGTTCACATGGTTTCATTTTCCAAAAACACAGTATTTTTTGTTTTACTGCACATTGCCGCAGATCCTCTTTTGTGAACCCTTTGTGTTTGGGCTACAGAGTGAGACATCTCACTTGTTTTAGCTACAGAGGGATTTCACTTCTATACTATCTTTATTGAGAGACACACATGCACAGTAGCTAGGTAAGATGACATTAGCTAGACAACTCTTTCTCTTTGGTCAGTACAGGGCAGGATTAGCTGGGAGACATCTGAATGAGGTTGGGCACACTTGTGGAATACCCGCAGAACAGGTACATGGAAGTAGTTCTTTTGTAGATTATGGTGAACTAGTGTGTGTGGTAGCAGTGTTTTGCCATTGAGAAAGCCATGCATATTTTGAACAGCTCACTCGGAGACAGAAGGCAGAGAACATTCAGAAAACTGTATTTCACACAAAACAGCATGGATAGTTTTTTTTCCCAGGTTCGTATGTGTGTGGAAGCACATAAACACAAAATAAAACCCCACATCCTAGAAAAAGTGTTTTTTTCATACTATGGGAAAAACCACAGGTTGAATTTGGCCCAACTTACTCCTCTTTCTTTCTTTCTCTTTTAGTGTCAAACTGCTTCACCAATTTTCTATTTCTGACAAAACTGCATCTCCTAAAGGCCAAGCATTTCCACACAACAAATGTGCTGTAAACGACACATCAAACCGTGAGAGTTGTGAACATGGTGACAGATGTATCCCAAGGGCTGTCTGTTCATATATAAAGTATGGTTGAGGTTAGGCAACTAAAACCAAGACTTCCTGCATAAATATTGAAGAAATAGCTCTTTATGAATGGAACTCTGTTTGCAGCTTCCGGCCACTAAATCCGTCATTCTATCCTCTCTGAATGACAGACAAACCTATTACTATCATTTGCCCTCTTATTTTACAGATCCAGCACCCACCCCTCTCCATTGGTTGTTGGTCCTGATAATAATCAGTTGTCAAAAGCAAGGGTTACAGCCTGTAATAAGGGGTATTAACCCCAGTGGAAACAGCTATCATCATGGTTTGATGGTTTTAGACAGTGCATGTGCATGTTGACAATGGGAGAATAGCAAAGAAGAAGACGCAACAGGAAACCTCTTCTCTCGAATAGAACTGTGACTCACACCACATCGGTACAAAGGATTTGGAGGATTTGTGAGGCCTTGAACTGTTATTAGAAGTTTTTGAATGTGACCACGATATTTAACTGTTGATTTCTTCTGCTTAAGGAGTGCCTGATGCAGTATCCTCTTAGATATTTGCTATAACACCACAGGAATTGCAGTATGTAGTCAAATTGGAGGTTTAGGTATAGGTTATGAGAACAACCTTTTGTACACTTAGGGTGTCTTAATCCATTCAAATCCTACATAAATATCAAATGTTTGCTTCTCTAAGATGAACTCTCTCAGCTGTTGTTGCTCTTTCTGGCTTTTATATTTTCTCTCTCTTCTCTCTCCCCCCAGCATCAACACTCCCCTATTCATTAATGATTTCATCTTCAAAAACTCCTCTTCTTTCAGGTAAGAGGCATCTGCACCACTACTCTGCCTGCCCCCCTCTTTACCAACACACATCTCAGCGCACACACCCACACAGACAGGCACTCATATATCTGAATGGTGCCTAATTGTGCATCACTGAGGCATGTAATCCCAATCACCTCATCGTTACAAGCTGGAAATCACAAAATCTAAAATCATGCAGGGCTTTGACTAGTATAGCCAACACTATGCTAGTTGTTATTTTTGCCTGAAACGAAACGGATTTTCCAATATCGCCCACCATTTCCTACACAACACAAACAAGCAAACGGTTGTTCATTCAGTAAATTGAAACATTCATTTCTCGCCAGGGTCCTTGGTTTTAGATTTGTTTATTTTACTCCGAGCTGAGAGATGTGGCAGCGAGCTTCTTTAAACGCCAGAAAGACCATCAATAATGCACACGCAGCTTGTTATAGTTCAAACTCACTCTGCTTCGATGGCTCACCAACCTAAAAACCCGGCATCAAAGAGACCAGAGAGATGTGTCTGTGTCGGTGCGTGTGTGGGCGCGCGTGTGTGTGTGTGTGTGTGTGTGTGTGTGTGTGTGTGTGTGTGTGTGTGAGAGAGAAAGAGAGAATGACAGAGAGAGAAAGAGGGTTGAAAGGCATTGAAAGATTTGACTTTACACACCTTTCCTAATGGGAAATGGAGTGACTGTTTATTCTCACTGAACAAGCTCTGTGTGGAGATTTATATGGCGCAGGAGGATTTATTCTCCTGAAGAACTTTTTTGAAAAGGACAATAATAATAATAATAAGAAGAAGAAGAAGAATACCAATAAAATAATAAGTAATGAGCAATTTTAGGACAGGGACACGTGTGGATGTGATGTAACTATTTGAATCTTTAACATCCAGTACTTTGTAAAGAATGCAGAAGAGAAAGCAAAGAGGCTTTCAAAGCTCAGCCAGTGGTTACAATGGACACAGCCTGGCTCGATATGAAAGTGGCTTATGTCTGAGAAGATTTTACAGCAAACAATGTGCTACACCATAAATGCCTCATTATGCATATAAATTATATCCACAAAATCAGACCAGGTGCCAGATTTCAAGATTTTAAGGGCATTTGCTTGAAAAATGTGTTTGTCTCCTTAAGTGGTTTTCCAAAAATAAGAACTTATGGCTCACACACCTTTTCTTTTCCATGTAAAAATCCAGCGTGCATGAGTTAATGTGAAGTGCTGCACATCTTCAGACCACCTTTGTATGGCACAGGTTTAAAACGTTTACAGTGAGAAGTGTTTTAACCCGCCCCAACAGAAATCCATCAAATAATAAAAAAAGAAAAAAAGCTTACTGTAGATTGGATAAACAACTTTCTTCATAAGTGAACTAGACCATGCAGACTAGTAGCTTCTGTCCCCACCCAAAACCTGCAGCTCATTTGCGTTAAACCAGCGTATTGGACAAGTTAATGTAATCATTACAGATCACCCTTTCACTGAACAATGCTAACAAAATCTCAAAGAAAGGGTACGGCGGTGTCACAACTTTTCTACCACGAACTTTCCGTCGATTGCGCACTTCGCTCCCTGCGGACGCCTCAACTCACCTGCAGGACACGGTGATTTCTACTTTGGTGGCTGGGATGTTGCCGGTGATCGGGTCGAAGTCGTACACCGATGACATGTCGTCTAGTTTGTCCATAACGTCTCCCTCTATCATCTCCATCGCCAGAGCTCGGGGTGGCTCGGGTGTGATCCGGGAGCCGCACACCCTGGCCCTGACGGAGCGCGTCGAGTCTCCGGTGACTCCAGAAACCAGATCAGAGACCGGACGGCCTCCGGTCCGAGCGGGTGAGGCAGCCACTTCACAAATGTTGAAGCAGGAGAGATGGGAGGGGGAGCACTAAGTGAGTGGACACCCGCGGAAAAAGCACTTGGCGCACTTGGTTAACTGTCCATGCAGCGTAAGTAAAATCTTTTAAAAAAAAATGTAAATGCGTGGACAGTATCTGAGATTACTGTTGCGCCCTGACCGACTGGCTGCACATCACATGGAGAGGAGAGGTGGACTCCTCTCTGCGCTTTGTCTTCAGTCTGTGTGCACAGCAGAGCGCGTAAAGAGAAAAGGAAAGATTACACTCGAACACACCCATCCTCCTCCCACACGGAATTACACTCAAGGGCTCGCAACCCTACACATGCCCCGGTGCTGCTGCTGTCGCCCTGCAGCAGCCTCTGTGCTGCTCCCTTGGTGTTTGAGCGAGTGAGTGTCATGGTAATTTAATTACGTCCATATGCTTTTTAATATTAAAGACTTGAGGTTTGGTGGAAAGATTAAGCGTAAAATCCGTCAAAACCATGAAATAAAGATCAGCTCGTCATAATAGACAGTTGTAAGACCCTGCTCTTGAAGAGCATATGGCGCTGAACTGTGGTTGCAGTGCTGGTGGTCTGGATCCCCCAATGGCTCGCAGGTTAAATCGGAGGTGTCCATAGATGGTGAAAGGAATATGTCGCTTTGGTTTACTTCTTTTAATCTTAACTTTTTAATGTAGATTAATGGATTATTTGTAGGCCTATCCCCTCCACGAAAAAGTATTCATATTTAGCAGTGAGATTTATGAGAGAGTAAATGCTCCCAGCCAATGACAAGGGCTTTCAAGAAGCACCACAGCAATGGACAGCTCCCAGAACAAACCATTCAGCTCAAGAATAGGGAAACAACAGCAGTTAAGTATCCAGAAACATATTTGACATGTAATACTCACTGAGTTGCCTGTAACTGTACATTTAACCAAATATGTGCAATCCAAATTAATTTTCGACTTAAAGTTCAATTTTGAAATAGGTCAAAACTGCTATTTTTTAACTATTTTTCCTTCCCATTGTGTGTTGTTTTCTGTAGTTAAAGGAGGCATGCGCAAGACATTTAAAGCTTTAGAATGTAACTTTTTTATATTAATGAGCGTCCACTACATTCCAGCAATTGCCAAATGAGTTGCTAGAAAGCTAATTAAGACTATCTGCTCAGTTCTTAAGTCGTTTATATACCCTTGTGCCTGGGCTTATTAAGAATAATATAAAAAATATAATCCGAAAATCTGGTGGTGTGACTTTTATAGATTTCAGTCATTCAGAATTTAGCCTAGCGTTTCTAAGTTTCTACATTAAATTTAGTAGTTGGCTTCACATTGACAGTGAGTACATCTCATTATCTGCTGATCTCTTGCAAAAAATCAGTCAACTACAGCTCAACTGTGGGAATGTAGAGAGAGGTCGTGGTTCCAAGTTCAGTAGGCACCAAGTTTTAGTTTACAGACAAAATTCTACCAAATCATCGCAAGGTGTAAATTACACTTTCACAACTTATTGAAAATAACCAAAAGTGGCAAAGCCTCCGATGAACTGACTTGCCAGCCCAGAGCATTTACTTTCATCACAAGCCGCCGATTTTCAACTGTCTCATGCTAGTTGTTCCAGTACAATGTTTAAAACCATGATGTGTTTTTTGGTGCACAATGCTTATATCCAGACTTTAAGAACATGAAAGATAAAAAATACAGAGGTAAAACAATAAAACACCTTATCCTAGTAATCAAAAATTTTATTCTGCGAGTGTATTCTAAAGCCATCGGCTATATATTCGAAAGCAATCACCAAACAAGCATACTTTTGATTAAATCCTAAACACAAAATACTGTGAAATAGTAAGAAAGTAAGAGTGATTACTTTTAGGGTTTCAGACAATGTACTGTATGTGTAATTTGACTGTAAACTAGATCACATCACACACCACTGTCGGTTGCTTATGTTTTCTTAATTGTATTTTTTTTATTTCTCTTTTTCTTTTGTTTTCAGTAAGCTCTACTTTAATTCAGTAGGCTTTGTCTTTAAGCTCCACCCTTATTATTTATCTATCTATTACATAGAATTCCTCGTAGGGAAGACAGAAATTACGCACTATAGCTTTCGGAAATGCAGTTGGCAATTAAAATGTGTTCATACTGACTGATTTACAATCAATATTAATTACGATGAAGGAATTACATCGAGATTTAAAGGCCACCATCCATCATTAGCCTGTTGTATGTAGCTAAGACCTGTAAATCACATTGTAAAGAAATTATGACTGGTGAAACTGCCTGCCAAAAAAAGGGATAGACTTGTCATTTCTGGATAACTACAGTTCCTAAATGCAGTGTGTGTGTGTGTGTGTGTGTGTGTGTGTGTGTGTGTGTGTGTGTGTGTGCGTGTGTGTATGTGTGTGTGTGTGTGTATGTGTGCCTATATCTGTTTATCACACTTGTTCTGATTCTGTCTTTTTAAGCATAAACAAAGGACTTACATGCATATTCGAAATGCACGAAAAAACTATTGTCATAAATAACCAGATGTTTTCCACAGATTGCTTGTTGCATGAGGAAACATCACTTTTGACCAACTAAGAAAACTACAGTATGGTTGACATTTTTGGGTCAATATTGAAACATATGGAAACAAATGGTTCTGCCTACCAAGTAGCTCCTGTTCGAAGGATTTGAAGGCTGTGTAATGTTTCCAAGAACTCGAAAAGTTACACAGCATTAAAATCCTTCTAATGGCGTGTGCAAATTTAATTGCTTCAATGATATTTTTTTGATCCAGCACCCATCCTATTGGGATTTGCATGTCTTTTTTATAGTTTTAATATGGAAACATGGACATCTGGTATCATTGTACCTTTACTGTCTCTCTCTATCTTCCCTCTACTTACTCTCGCATGCACACACACACACACACACACACACATACACACACAAACACACGCACAGCTATATTTTCTTTCATAAAATGGGTGCAGAAGGACACAACTCTTTACTACATAGAGCACCTAGCATCTGGATTCTGGAAATCAATTTATACCGACACAAGACGCTTCTGCCACAGCCCTTCAGCTCAGGATCAGGATCACACACACACACACACACACACACACACACACACACACACACACACACACACACACACACACACACACACACACATATATACACACACACATACATTCACACAGAATCCTTCATTCAGAGATAGGCAACAATGTGCACATATAAAGACGTCACTGAACGAACCAGTACATAAAGAGGCATACACGTCTACATACACACCCATTTTTCTACCAGGACGATGATGATGATATGTTTTCAGGGTACGCTGTTAAGTGTGGGTGAGCACATTAATGCAGATGTTCCAAGGAGTGGGTTGGCAAAAGCAGGGTCAGAATTCATTTTTTTTTAAAGAAGAACCAACAGTTACAGCAAATAGAATTCATAAAAACAGTATCTATTTAATCCCGTTATCTGATTTGATCTTACAAAAAGCAAAGAGAACTGATGTTGAGATCAAGTTATATTTTTCCTGGATATCGATTAGAATCTTTTTAATTGTTGTAATATTGCAGACCTGTCATCTGTACAGACCTTTATTTTTACATTTGTTGTGCATGACCAGTCATAGTCATCAATCACAGCAACATTTAACCTCGTAGGTATTTAAATCAATACTGTTCTTTCCATCACAGTTAATGTAACGTTAGTTTTGAGCACTCCTTCAATAGGAACCCCTCTGTAACAAACAACACTCTAATCAACAGTTTGCAATTCTAAATAATTAACATAACAAGCATATGTTTTTTTTTTTCAGAACTGTCAGCAGACCAAACTATATTTGTCTGTAGCAGTAATGGTAAGAACAAATAACAAAACCATTGGAAAGCAGTTGCTGCTGCCAGTTCCTTAGAAACAAAACACTGCTTCATGCCTATTTCTGAATGTCTTAAGGAGCCAGCTTGTTGGGTGATCAATAGCCAATACCGTGTGCCTGGTGCATAGTGGAGGATTTTCATATGTTAACTCAGTGGTTCCCATATTGATGGGCGAAGCGCCTAGAGGGGGCCCAGCAATGCGAAATATAGGTGAATAATGCATGGTTCTGCTGCACTGCTAGCAAATCATGGATAGGTTTGTGAAAGGACTACTAAGTCAAGGTACTGTAAAGCAGACGATAAAGCTACACAACTACCAAAACAAAGACAATAAAATATGTTGAGGTGACCACAGTTTAATCTTTAATTGAAAATGTTTTTATTCTCAAAAGGGGTGCTGTGCAGAAAAAGTTAACTGATTTAAAAAATGTGGAAGACCACAGTTATAATGACAGATTTAACAGTTATCTTACAAAAATAATAATAAGGATTCACTTACCAGACAATTCAGTCAAGACCCAGGACCACATACTTGGCATTCTCCTGAACAATTTTAGAGTGGCGACAGAGACTTGTGATCTCACAGAAACTTGTGTCATCAAACATGTATTCTGAACAAAACAACAGGTAGGCACCTATTGTCATCAGATGGTTGCACTTGTGTGTGCTATGTTTTTCACTGGGGAAAAAATGGATGACGTTAACAAGCACTCACACTGTGTCTTTTATTCCTCCAAAGTTCTTTCTTTTCTACCATCCACCTGGTTGGAAGCCATGTTTCTGTTAAATGCAACATCCAGTAGGTGACGTTTGCTGGCTCCGAGCCAGTCAATACCCGTAAGATCATACCTTTAAATCCCTCACACTACAGTATAGTTTGGGTCGATAATCTGTTCAGACCAGCCTCGAATCGGATACACCCCCGCAATTTTTGGAAGGGGCAAATCAGACCCAAACTCTGCAAATTATACACTACTATAAAGTGTGGGGCCAGCAATACAAAAGCCTGGATACCTCCTTTAAATGCTATTGTCATCCAATTGCAATGGACCAGGAGGTGGTCAATTCTCTGTGCTGCTGGTCACATTAATAACACCATAGGGAACTCAAATGTCCCTTTTCCTCCTTCTCTGTCCTGTTCTCTCGGCTTCCTGCAGTTTCCTTAGAACTAATTACTGTGTTTATCCTTACTTGCGTCATGGTGTCCAAAATATCGCCTTTCTGGAAGTAATTATGCAAAAATAGACAAATGCCCCGTCAAGCAATAAAGCTCCTTAAAATAAATGTGCTTCTTCCCTACACACCCTGGAAAATAAAGACATTTGTTTAATTCATTAAACATTTCTCAGTTTTTTTAAACACTTTTTCTAAAGCAAACACACCTAAATACACTAATTAATATGTGTTGGATGTCCATGGCCAAATCCTAAATGTAGGGAATATGTCTGCAAATACCAGTTAAACACATAATCTGTTGGTATTTTCAGCCAGACTCTGATGCACACTTTTAAAAAACAGTCATCTTTTATTTTAAATTTGACACCAGCTAACTAGAGTATGTCTTTGTCAAACCTTTTATTGTGGTTGCCGGAGGACGAAATTAAAAGAATCCGTGGTAGTGCAGTTTTGTCTTGATAGAGAGTATGGTTTCTGCTGTGTAGGAAATTGTGTTTTATTTCATTTCTTGAAGAAAATTCTCCCACAGCAGCTGTGTTTTGTTAAGAATATTTCTTATTCTCATGTGACTGGCTAAATGACGATGACATTAATTTCATGCTGAGGTATTCAAGGACAATGACAAATACTTCCGCAAATACTTCTTCTAAACAACAGCAAACTTCCAATTTTGGTGTCATTACTAAGGCTTTTCTCCTCGATGAAAATGGAGAAAGATATTTCATAAAATACTTTTGCAATACATAGATTAAGGTCCCATTGCAAAAAGTGTTCATTTGCTCTAAAATGAGGGATGTTTATGCATTGACTGCTCTCCATCAGAGAGTAACATGCTCAAAACAGCACTGGGAACCGGCTTTTGAAAGTAGAAATGCTTTAAGTTGTAATTACTACACCCATTTAGTGTATCTGAAGCAAACTCCAACAAACTGAGTATTTTTTGATTGAGTCTTATGACTAAGGCTTTGTCCTTCTCTCTGCCAGCTTTAGAAGCATGTAGGTACCTCACTTGTACCCTGTGGAGTAGGGTTTTGATAAATCCCAGTTCAAAGGGCCACATGTTCCCTCCCAGAGTGCAATCCTGGTATATGGCCTAGTGGTTAAATCCAGAATCAAACCCCTCCTGAGGAGGCAAACATCACAGTGAAGGCTTTTATGAATTATTTCGACAAACAATGCGACACAGGGACCCATGGAATAACAAACACGCACACATACAAAGGGTATTTATGGAAGGCCACAGCAGCCTAGGTGGCTGATTGACTTGACTAATGGTCCAGCACTCCCTCAGGCTGCAGCAGCTGGGATTAGCTGGATGTTGGAATACAGCTACAAAACAATAATAAAAATAGCCACACTTTTTCTTGCAGGTCTACAGTCGATACAAATGGGCTCAAACTAATTTGGAACTCCTTGACTCAATACTTACTCCTGCCCTTGATCAAATAAGTAGCTACACATCCAAACGTTTTAATGTGCAGTAGCTTCTCTGCTGTCGTCCAGGAACCCTGCCTGGGCTCTGTACTCTTCTGTGATTTTACTAATGGAGTAATACAGTATGTTGAGTGGTTTTGCTAATAAGTGTATATTGTGGTGTGAGTTTAAATTCTGAAAATGAAGTGAACATGATAGACTGAGCAACAAATAACTCCCTACCTATCGGGACCTTTTAAGAAATCAAGAAAAAGCAATCTGTTCTCTGGTTTCTTAATGTCACCCCATTGGACACTCTTTCTCTCTGTAACTCTGGTACAGCTACGCAGTGCCTTCATTCAATTTGTATTTCCTCTAACAGCCCCTTTATGACTGTGATTATGTTACTGTTTATTTTCATTCAGCAAAGAAATAGTTACAGCAGGTAGCTGGCTGTAATACAGTGGGTAAAACGTTTTTGGATTTTTGGAAAATGGCTGCAATAAAACAAAGAGTGGAAAAATCGAAACGGGTCTGAATACTTTCCCGTACCCACTGTGTATTCATTCATTCTAAGAGGCAGCCTATAGGGGGAATTTTTAGCAGAGCCTGGCTAGCAGTTAACCTCTGTTAACAGTCTTTATGCTAAGCTAAGCCAACCATCTCCTGGCTCCATAGCGTCACATTTGGTGTACAGACATGAGTGATTGTCGATCTTCTGGATTTGTTGGAATCTTCTCATCTAACTACAAAAAAAACAGGCATTAATGGATGGTTCCATAAATCACTGTTCTGCTCAATGTACATCTGCAAACTAGAAGAAAGGCATATGTGAATGTAAAGTTCCCGTTTTTACAACAGAATACATTTATGACATGTTATTCAGTGCATACATGAACACTTTGACGTACAAGAACAGTTTTATTAAGGAATACTGTCTGTGGCTTTAATACAATTCACATGAAAGCTTAGTATAACTGTTTTTGTTAGTAATTAAAAAGTAATGAAAATCATTTTAAAGAGTGCTTCATGTCTTAGACGGTAACAACTGCCAAGTGTTCTGATAAGGAGCACAAGAGGTGGATAATGTTTGACAGGACTTTTGTAATGACGGATCAAAGGTCCAAGTGTGTTTTCCTGTCAGATCCACCTTCATACTTCAGACAGATTTCTGTCGTTGGGGTATGTAAATCTGATCCAGGTGAGTGTGTCTCTTAAAATGCTTTTGCTCAATACTTGGAATTTGCTACTACTTTCCAACACATGTTCAATTGTTAAACCCAAAGGCATTCTACTTTGTGGGAGCATCCTGTCTTCAGCATCATGGTGGAATTGGCTTTCTACCCGGGGGTGGCACTGATGTATTTTTTTGGAGTGATGAAAGCCACACAGGACGATCGTGTGGAGCTGGATGACCGTGCGTCAATGAATGTGTTCTGTCTGTTCGTGTTGGCACAGCCGCTGTGTCTGGTACTGGGAGGATACACTGGCATGGCTACATACCTCCTCACAGCTCTAGTCTCCTACAACTTCCTGCCTTGGAGGAAGACAAAACAGCCTGCGAAAGGAAAAGAATCAAAAAAGAAGACAAAGTGAGAACAAGAAACGGTCACTGTGTGAAGATGGCAAGACAGTAGATTCAAACTGGTTGCAAAAGAAAAAAATATTTAAAGACCAGTTAAAGAATAGGCATTCAATGTGAAAATCTTCTCATATGAATAAATGAAGGTGTTGCTCAACCATGCAGTAATTATTTAGCCTGTTTCCACAAGGCTGCCACGGCTAGATTCAAAAACACATTTCTTTTGAAAAGGGAATAATTTGTAGCCAACCTGGTGGCTCCTTCCATTTCAGCTAACAAACAATTTGTGTGTGCATCAGAAATACATTTGAGAAACTTCATTTTTTGGATGTGGATTTTCTTTTTTACATTTATGTACAACGATAAATATTTTTGTGTGCATTGAAAATATTTTGTGGGGAGTCAATATATACTGTAAATTACAAAATAATTTGTGACTCCATCTCAATGGACACGAATATGACTGACCATTAAATGAATGAAATCAAACACATTGTACACATTCATGAGCATTTCCTGCAAATTCACCCACAAAGATACAATTATTACTCACACTTAGGGGAAAAAAGTTGAGTTTTTTTTTTATTATCCACCCAATTTTCATGAATGACTGTGTCCCTCTGATGTGCTGGTAGTGTGGAGAGTGTGATTGTGGGCTGTGTAAAACTGGGCTCAAAGAACAACTGTATGGGAATAGAATGTGCTATTAAATCGATAGCCCCAAGCTTTGTTCAGTGGTTGCGCAGATGTTCTCTGTGTGCATCTGATAAACGGCTGGACTTTTTACTGAAGATGCTCATGACTTCCCTCAGCATTAAAATCCTCTTTGAGTTCATGTATAAAGTCATATTCTAAGCTCCCACAGTGTCTCACCCTCATTGTTCTTACTATAAGCATGAATTTATGTAGCGTAAATAATGTATCCTATTCGATCAAGCATTTGCTACAAAGTTGGCATTTCCATTGTTTTTAGCTTTAAAATCCTCTTTCAAAGTTATACCAGTCCACGAGAATAGGTTTTTTGTATCTCTTATACAAGCAGTATATGTGCAGTATGTTCTCAGTTCACCTTGCTTATTGTCATGTCAGTGGTGCTGCCTCTTGCATCCTCAATTATTCAAAAATATCATAGTCTTCCCCTCCTGAATTTTTACTGCTCATGTATTGCTTTTTTTTGAGAGCATTCTTGTTTTTTCCCAGCCAGTCCTCCAGCTGAATTACTTCCCCTTGTTGTTGTTGTTGTTCATTCATCTCAGACGTCCAACTTTGTTTCCATGATGCTGCTAATTATCTGTCTACTAAATGTGTTTGTCTGTTTCATCCCTTTGTATACCCTGATCTCATTACCATTTCAGACAAGAGCTCTTTTTACCAATACACTGAAAAAAGCATTTTACATCCATAAAGATATGAGTTTATATTGTTACTGGATAATATATTGCATTTTCTATTTATGACCACTTCATCACGTTATTTCAAGTAATTTGGGGAAATGATTTTTGCAACAGGCAAACATTAAATTTTGGACTTAAGTGACAACTTAAGTGATTTATTTTCTATTTTCTGTTTGGGGAGGGTTCATAAGCACTGTTTATTCACTTGAGCACTTAATTATAACAGAAGGTAATTGTTTTTCTATCTACTCTACTACATGCACGGACGGATGTACGATGCATTAGCTTCCAAGAGAAGTGTTACGCAAGCTGTAACTGATAAAAAAAACATTGGACTCATAAGGTTAACAATTAATGGTGGCAATATTAATTGTGAAGAGATGTGATGGCTACTTTTTGACAGCAGAAACAACCTGTATACCAAATAAATAATAAAATATTACATTACAATAATATATTACATTTATTTGGAGTCAGGTTTGTGTCTTTCTGATAAATTCAAGTCCATTACTCGTTGATATTTTAGCTCTGTTTTTCTCTCCCACCAACCTCTGAGAGAAATATCTGGTTCTTTAGCTGTTAAATTATACACTGAGTTCACCAGCTAGATGCCAGCTTTGTCTACAGTGTGTTGTTTGGTATGTAGCACACAGTGGGTTCATTAGAATGTTTTTGATGAAAATAACTGCCTCTGGAAACAGCAGTGATGAGAGTGAACCAAAACAGTAAAGTTGTAGGCCACATAGCAAAAACAAAAGGCGCTGAGTCTCTCCCAATGTTGAGGGGAACTGCAAGTTTGAAACTTAAAGCAATGTCCTTTCAGATACACACTTCCATCTGACTGCTGTAAGACCACAGCCGTGTGAGTGATTCTGTCAGGCTCAACACAGTGATGCAATAATAAACAATATCAGTATGTAACATGCTCACAATGAAAATGTTAACGTTTGAGCAGGTATGTTTACCATGTTGACCACCACCTAGTCCTCCGCAGCACTGTTGAGATAGGTCTGGCAATGCGAGACTAACCACCACCTTGTGTTAGCATGCTTAACTGCTCCTCAGATCTCTGCAGGTTAAATCCAAACAGCTAGCTAAACTATCAGTCCAATCTGAGTTTTCTGTAGCATGACTAAAACAACCATTGAACATATCAATCTACCAAAAGAAATTCCTTCCTGAGACTATTTTGCAGTGGCACCATGATGCCACTCTGTTCTTAGCACTGCCCAAGACAATTGTGATTGGATTAAAGTAATGCCAACAAACCAGAGCACGTTTTTCTCTTATCCCGGAAGTTGGACCCTCCTACGCAGTGCTGTGGAGGAAAGTCTGGCAATGCAAGACTAGGGCTAGATGAATGGACCACCAAAGGTATAATTATTCATCCTTTGGGGACAATGAATGTCTGTACAAAATGTCATTACAATGTGTGAGATATTTGTGTCTGTGGACTGCGGAAAGTGGTGGAGAAACCCTCTGACCCAATGACATTTTTGTTATTTGAGATAAATTCATTTTGGTGTACTCACTAGTAAGCATAATCAATATGGGACATTTACTATTCTCTCTGGTATCTGGCTGAATTTCAAATTGATTTTTACAGTTATAAGGGAATTGATGGAGTAGGACAGAGATTGATTAATCAGCAAGTAAGAACAGACTTACTGGAGCGTTGTTGTGTAATGAAACAGACAAAGACATTCAAATAGAAATTCAGGAATTTATCATATTGAGAGAGCAGATGGACCATATACAGCTGGGATGGGACAGGGTTGTGTATGGATGCTTATTTGTTAGTGACAGGCATCTTCAAATGGTTTTTGCCTCCTTGGAGAAGTTAATGGCCGTCGTACATCACAGTGCTTGTGTCTCCCGTCGCGGCTGGGACATGCACAGCCTGACACAAGTTAATGGTCAGAGTATGTAATGGAAATGAAGATGTATGAGTTTTGAGTCTGTAACTCTAGTCCTGAAATAGAAATAAATGCATCTGGATGAAAAACATCTCCCCATAACCACATATCATCCCTTACAACTGTTTTGCCTGTTTATTCAGAATGATCCACATAGTACTCCTTGAACATCTGCAAGGTAAATACAAAATGTCTTTCTCAGTTACTTTGGTCTTAACATTAGACAGAGGAGATCAAGAGGTGAATGTTTTTATCTGGCAAAAGGCTGGTTGAATACTTACAAATCCTAGTCAATCTGATTAAAAAACAAATCCCCCAAAGATAATTACAGGAGTGTGATCTTGAGAAAAACATCTCTCCTCGTGTTGTTCTCCATTATCTAAAGCACAATATAAAATAAGTAGACCTACATTATTCACACCAGAAGACACAAAAGACAGAGGTTTTAAACTTATTTATTTTCTTGAGGGAATGTTGGATCCTTCATTAAATATTTACTTACATTATTTACAGCAGTATATTTTACATGGCTTGGTATCATGCACATTGTCATAAAAAACTGTACACATTTACACTCATTTAAGAGGGAGTAGTCTGTGCAATAAAAGGCACAAACCTTTGACCCTGCATTTATGTCTCATAAATACATATTTCAAGGACACTGCCACAAGATGCACACCTGGAGAAAATTGACTTGAGCAGCTGCAGAGAAGACCTGTGTTGGTGTGTGTGATAGCAATTAGCTGCCAAGCAGCAAAGTAGTAAAGCGCCCTCTTCATTGTGTCTAAATGAGATCCTATCGCCTCAGCAGCCTCAGGCAAAGTGAATAGTGTTTTCTGGCCATCCTGATACAGTGAGCTGAGAAGTTGTCTGATTTTCAACCTAGTTCCACAATCTGTAGGATAATCTACAACCCTCAGAATAAGTCTGTTACAGATTCAGGATATTAAGTGAATGATTATTGATGTCCTACAAACACATTCTGTTTCATTAAGGCAGTAAGGTCTATCGGCTGAGGCACAAGGCTGAAGCTGAGCTAACTACTTGGGTGTAATGTTCAAGTAGTTATAGGATGGTTGGGCTGGAAATACTACAGATAGTAATCACACATCAGTTTGACAAGCAGTTCTCCTATTGTATCAGTCCTGGGGTCCTATATCTAATATCAGACAGACTGGTTACAGCCACTACACATTGAATATTTTTGCCAATTGAGCATTCACTAAACCCTGCCCCCGAGCAGCAATTGTCAAGTCGGAGCTTAGCAACCTTAACTAGTCAATGCGGACCTGTCAACTTTGGATTTCTCCACATGCTACAGGAGTGCACGGGGCTCTAATATGAGCAAATACATTGTTTTTTAAGCTTTTCCAAGCGTTTGCTTGCATGTTTGGCTGACTAGCTACCTGCAGAAGTAAACCAGTGTTATTTTAAAAGCAGAGACATGTCATTAAGTAACTATATTATTATGTTTGGTTAAAGGTTAAGTCAGAAAAATATCTGTTCAGAGTTTAGAATAACAATTGGCTCTTTGTTCGGGAAGTTTACACTCCAGCAACTCCAACCAAACTTGCATTAGATACAATAAATAGTATTATGTTGGCCAAACCCATTGGTTATTCCTTATCATAACATAATTTTCTTCTGTAAAATTGGAGCATACACATTAAAATAATACAAACATTAAAGCACATAAGTGTGTTTTTCTTTGTAGTAATAGTTTACTTCTGTGTGAAGTTACTGGATATTTTGAGTGGCAAATCTGCCACTGTTGTTATTGTAAACGGCATACGTTCTCTGAAGGAATGGAAACTTTGACAGGGAGGTAGCTTAGTGAATGGTCAATCGTTTCCCCAGGTGAGATTTGTGGGTGCACTACCACTGCTGGCAACCAAAGTCAGATATTTTTAATTACACATACAGTAGTGGCTTCAAAGAGTGAGCAAGGCATCAGCTGTTCAAGTGATATTTAGCTTTGGTCAAACAGCTTTCCAATTTCAACTAGATGCTAATAGGGGCTATGGGAACCTTTTCTGCAGTTGACAAATAGATCACAGTTAGATCTTGTCATCCTGTATCTTGGATCATACCGTTCATAGAGTAATATGGCATTTTTTTGGTCAGTATTATAAGGAAAAAGGTCAGAATACCAGCTGACTGCCAGCAAAATAAGGATGGAGATGGACTCTCCTGAGCATCTAGGTGTGCATGCTGCTCTGTCAACTTATCATTCTCAGGCAACATTTGCTTTAAAAAAGGGTGACTTTAAAGGCAGGGATATCCAGGGGACTGTTTGTATTTCTTGAATGTTATCTTACATACTGTATCAGAACAAACATTAATAAAACTGATTTCTAAACCTACTGCTGAGCTAAGCAGACGTGATATTTTCAGTACAATTTCAGTGCTTTAAGCCTCATTTGGGACCCATAAACTCCGTCTTTGTAAACTAAGTCTAAAAATAGGGCTAATGCATATCTTAAAAAAAAAACACTTCAGAGTATTCACAGCAGTGTTCATTATTCAAAGTGCATGTAAATCCTAACTTGCAGCGTTTACGCTGTGACTCTCAGGGGCCAGCTGATGAGGAAGACGTCAGTTAACCTCGGCTAAATCTCCTTTGTAATTTAACAAAAGGTATGACACACCTATTTACACATCATCAAGTAATGAAATGGTGCTGACATTGGCAGAAGACAAGACTCAGGGCAACTTTGGGTGAGGGTGATCCAAGGCCAGATAATAATTTAAGGCTTCTGCTTGGCTATAATAAATCTTCCAATCAAGCATCTTTTGTGAAGCACATTGAAGGTTATTGACTGTCAATGCTTCCAAATCAAAACAAATGGCCAAAACTAAATATTTCAATAACAAATCTAATCAGGCGTCTAACATTAAGTTTGACAATAGCAATTGCCTACTAAATTTCTGTATTTTGTGGGAAACAAATCATTGATGAGTACCACAAACAAAATGCATCCTTCAACATATGTACAAGCACAGGGCACCGAAGACAGTGCCTATGGATACAGTACTACAAGATATTCTCTAGCAATAAGTAGGAGTCTGGAGAAGAGAAAAAAACGGAGGTGAAGGCTGGCTTAGCATTCTTTTCACATGAAACGCACCACACAGCAGGTGTGAAGGCTCAGTTTGGCTAATGAGCACAGATACATACATAGTATACAGTGAAGGGCAGAGTGGAGTCTGACAAAGTCAAAGTATTTAACCCGTTATTTAACTACTATACAATTACCACATTTATACATATATTTAACAAGTAATTATGGTCAAAAATCAGTGCACATCTTCTCAAAGTTGCAAGACTTTCAGCTTTGGCCAGATTGGGAAGCTATAATGTAAGACGTGTAAGAGAAAAGCACAATACATAGATAATAAGTAAAGGGTAACAAATTCCAAACCAAAACATGGAAATTAGTCTTTTTACGAAAAAGGGGTGATACATAAGAGTACCTTTTATTCTCAAAGTAAAAAACAACTTTCAAACAAGGCATCTGGTCATAGAGCTACCTTAATTCACAGGGTCAAGTATGACTAACATTATCCTTCAACCTTTACCTGAGTTGGCAGAATATTAAAACCAAGAATGCTTCAACAACTTTTGTCCATCCACACAATCACACCCGCAGCTTCAAACTCAGGTTGGCTACATCAACAATCAACAGTGAGTTCTCCCTCTTAGAGGAGCATTTGCAGAAAGTACGTCTAAGGTTTAAACTTCAGGAACTGTGACTGCTGTTTTATGATCCAAGCTTTGTTTAGTTAAACGACATGCTTCTGTTATACATAAAAAGTGCATTAAATAACCAAAGTATTTCTCAACAGGAGTGAGATTCCGGGGCCGAAAAAACTGTGTTGTGATATGTTGAAACTAACACACGTGAATTGATTTTTATCAAGGTGTAAGACATGTATGTGAAGAAGCTTCTAAATGCTGTGGGACATTTTGAGCTGATACAAAGAAAGGCCCAAGCTCATTCACGCATTCAGAACAAAGAAAATTGAACGGAATTTTAAGACTTTGGTTATTATTACTGTTACCTGTAGGTGTGTGTGTGTGTGTGTGTGTGTGTGTGTGTGTGTGTGTGTGTGTGTGTGTGTCAGTGCATTGCTGCAGTGCTGAATTTTTGTTGTTAAAGAGACACTAAATCAACACAGTGAGGGATGCCAAGACCTATCAGGCAAGATGGAAAACCGAAACATCCACTAAAATCCTGTGTTTGTGTGTCCATGGTTTGTGCATACACATAATCTGCAGATTTGTATATCAGTGCACGGGTACCGCGAGTTTCTCCTTCTCTTTAAACGTAGCAGCAAAACGTGGGTGGAGGAAAATTGGGATTTTAATAAGAAATCCCTCTCTCAGTTATGACCTACTTTCACCTAAGTAATCTTGCCTGACAAGCAGACGGTAGAGCTGCAAGACCTCTAATTAAATTGCCTTCCCAGAGAAGTTCAGTAGCTTGGAAGGAGGTGGACTCTTCAGTATGGCTGGTCAGTCTGATACAGTCACTAACCTCAAAGATCAGAGTGGAGCTGAAAGCAGGCAGGGGGGAAACTGGTGAGGCTCCTATTACCATTTGTTGAGGATAACTGGCAAGTGTTGGCCACGTACTGTAGGATGGTTGAGATAATGGTCTGGCACTCAATTGAGTACCCGACTCACAAATGTCTTAGGAGTGTGTGCTGTGGGTATGTACCGTTTGTGTCATGTGCATTTGCAAGGATGTAGTTTTTAGTCGCAGTTAGCACTTTGCAGAACAAATATTACAATCCAGTCAGATCCTCCGGGGCCTTAGTTGTGCTACTGGACGTGTGCTTTCTTGTTTGCAGGGTCAGCAGCTAGACAGTTTTATAGCCAGAAAACCACAGAGGACTCATCCACACAGAGATGAAGAGCCAGGCATTGTATAAAGACTTCAAAATGCCAAGAACTAGGTGTTTGTACACAGAGACCCGTAAAAAATGTTCCCTCACGGCAAAATCCAAAACAACTGAGGTAGGGGAAAAAATAAATAAGAAAGTGTCATTAAAAACGTTACACGGCTTGTGGAACACCATAAAGCTTCAGTCACATACTGAAAGCCATGTCAACAACATTAAAAGCAAATGGAAGGCGTTGTAAAAAAAACTAAAAACAAACACCTGATGGTGTTTTAGGTAATTGTCCAGGGATGTTTCATCAACAATTTTTTATTGATCATCCACCACAATGAGCTTATAGCATGACTCTTCAATGTGTTCGGTGTCAGAACAGTCACAGCGCTAATGAACACTTAACAGTCCTGAGCGGAAGAAAAGGAGGAAAGGGTCAGAGGTCCCAGTTGTTAGTTAACATCTCTCTGGGATTTAAATTCCTCTAGCGTCATGACTTTCATTCAATGGATACATGCACGTCTTTGAGCCAATTCATCTGTCACTGTTCCACACGGATTGTAAAACCTTGGTGAAAGAACAGAAGGACACTTTTTATTGTCCCATATCCCATACCAGACTCTGGTAGTTTTCATGCCAGGAGAGAGAAATTGTTCTGCCTAGCCTATCCACAGCTGGGAAGATGCAGTTTATCTTGTCCAAGTAGCATCACACCTGAATGGCACTTTCAAATTGGCAGTAAAAAAGGACAATCTGAAAGGCAAATCTTTTTTTTGCCTGAATACATATTCAACCTCAGCTTTGTCAAGGTTGCACCTTGACAAAGAAAAAAACACAACACCTTGATTGCCTTGGAAACAGTGTTGTTGGTGTCACATCTCATTGCTAGAAGCAAGCAGGCCAGAAAGCTGCAGGAAGATGGCCGACAAAGGAACTACTTCGGTTGTCACCTTTTCCTCCACACCTTTGACGACCAGATCTTCACTGTCTTGTCGCTAGAGAGAGAGAGAGAGAGAGAGAGAGAGAGAGAGAGAGAGAGAGAGAGAGAGAGAGAGAGAGAGAGAGAGAGAGAGAGAGAGAGAGGGTTGGGATGATGAGCAAAGGGAAGCAAGGAGAACACAACAAAGGGACAAAATAACAGAACATCAGTCAGGTAATCTTTTCTTTCTAAACAACCCATTGTACATCAGACATAAGGCAAAGAGATTGGCTTCAAAGTACACTTTATACACACATGCCCACACACACTTCATTAAAAACCCTTCTCATGGTGTCAGTGAAAAAACATCTCTCAGAAAAGTAGAGAAATAAGTATGATTCATTACTGCAACGAGTAAATCTAACCAACCTGCCCACAACTCTACTCCCAACTGAACAGTCAATTTAATTTTCACGTTCCTGCACATTCCCAGGGTGCTAATCATAACGCCTTGCACTGGTCAATTAGGCAATACCCAGAACAGCATCACAGTTTCCATTAACACCATGCTCTTTGGTTGGTGTGGAGGATATGCTAAATGTCAATTGAATGGATTCGGTCTGAAAGGACCATGTTGAATAAACAATTCAATTTTGAGAAATACACTTCTTGCCCATAGTTAGAGAGTACATTGACACCAAGTCCCGTGTCTGTATGATAAATTTGAAGCTACGGCCGGCAGGCTGTTAGCTTAACACAGCATAAAGTTAAAACAGGGGAAAATAGCTAGCCTGGCTCTGACCAAAGGGGACATAATCCACCTACCAGCACCTCCAAACCTCACAAATTGTATCGCATTTGGTGAATGCCAATGCAAGCTCAAGTGCAAAAATGTCAAGTTTTCTATTTTAACGTGGGTTAAATGCTGGGCTAGATAGCGGCAGGCTAGCAATTTCCACTTCTTTTGGTCTTAATGCTAAGTGAAGTTTGCTGGCTGTTGCCTTACATTGAACAAACAGACATGAGAGAGGTATCAATCTTTTCATCTAACTCTTAATAATAAAAAAAAATACATAAATCATTTAATAAATAAGTGTATTTCCCAAAAAAGGAGCAACAGACTAATGTGATTTGCAAACATGAGAAAAGCTATTCTGGGCAAAACTGTAAATCACTTGTTCAGTCAATAAGACGCTGTTTGTCTCAGCGAAGGCAGTGATCTGCAAACAAACCAGCAACCCCAATAAAATCTAAATCAGCAGCAGCATGCTATAAACACAAAAATATTTCAAAAAGATTGATGAAAGAATTGGTGCAAAAATGAAAAGAAGGATAGAAACAGAACAAATGCAAAGAGAAAAGGTCCAGGAGAAGAGATGCGCAGCCGGGAAAAAAAAGGGGGGAAATTAGTTAAGACAGTACCAAAGGAAGGGAGGGTCGCTGAGCGGAGAAGAGGCAATCACGGAAGGCTGGTGGCTCGGCCCTTGATGGCCAGGACCCGTCGAGGAAGACACGGGGTCAAGCCTGGCACATAGCTCCACAACTTCACCCTGCAGTCACTGGGGTCAGGGAGGACGAGGAGGAGGGTTAAGAACAGGAGGAGGAGTGGGAAGGCAGAGTTGAAGAGACCAGACGAGGAAATATTTGTCAACAGAAAAGATGACGGTAGGCAGTAGGAGATGATAAAGAGTAAAGAAGTGATGAAACTAGAGAGAAAGATGAGGAGAAGACAGGGGAGTGACATATAAAACTGTATTTCTAAACAATAAAAATATTCAGCAGTATTATAATCTGGCTGATCTTGGTTGCTCTGACTGGCCCTTCCTCCACATCAGAAGACAATTATTAGAGCAGGCATTGTTGCAGATGAAAAAATAAATAATAAAACAATGAGTCACCACTGTCCCCATGTTTCAGGAGCTGGCTCAATGAAATGCTTTCTATGGCTAAAGCTTGATTTATACTGCTGCGTAAACTTGGACTTCTGCCATCAGGAAGAAGATTCCGTGTACAGAGATGTAAACCAAACAGGCTACAGTTATTTTTTATCCCAACGACCATCAATCTGCTGAACTCCAATAATAAATCATAGCACAGCAGAGCAGGGGTGCAATAAATACACCAGCACTTTTTGCACTTTGCACTTTAATTATTACAATTAATTCTAAGGATGTTGTACTGTCTGTGCAGTCGTGTATGTATGTACTTCTGTATGTTGATGTTTATGTTGATTTTATTTTATGTTGATTTTAGAATGTTTTTTTCTATTACATGTTTGTATTGTGAAGCAACAAACTGTAGCACTATGCCCAAGACAAATTTCCCCTCAGGGACAATAAAGTGTATTCTATTCTAAATAAGATGAAATCAAAAAGGAGAGTTAACGTTTCCTGCTACAGATTTCCTATTGTAGTCAGAAAGTACAGGTAAGACACTTTGTTTTTTCTCACTATGACCATCACTAGAGTTGCTACTTACTACGGAGCTATTTTCTTTCACTCTCTCAATTGCCCCCATCACACACTTCCCACACACACACACACACACACAAACATGCTGGCCCTGCTGAGATTGACGCACAAAGCAACGCACAAGTATAACTCTTTAGGACACATAGGTAGGCTAAGGCAAAAGCTCTGTGTGGAGCCTCCAAAATACCATAAATCAAGCTTAAAATGGAACAGATTATGTTTAACAAAAAGAACTCACAAAAATACATTTAGAAGGTCTGGAAACCATTTTTGATTTTGCTTGATGAGCCCTAAATGTCTGATTTGTGTGTTTGCTGCTGTGCTACACCCTTCATCCGAGCAAACTTTGATCTTGCACTCTGATACTCTGGCAGCCCTCCATCTACAGTATGTTTGTGCAGCTTTTTTTTCTTTTGGTTTCGTCTGTTTTTTCTCTCTATTTTTTATTGCTGTCTGGACAAGTTCTAAATAAAGTATTTAAAAAAAAAAAAAAAAAAAAAAGGAAGAGGAGCAGACAGGAAATAGAGGGAGTGGGAAGTTAGCCAGTGTCAGTGAAAGCCTACGAGCTGAACGAGAAGTGAAAGGAAAATGAACACCGAAAGTCCCGCTCAGATCCACATAAACAGTAAACAAGCATTGAACCTGCCGGATGCAGCTATGAGCTCAACAAAACACAGATTTGGAGAAAAACAGGGTGTAGAGTATGACCCTCTCTGAGCTACGGAGGCTGACACACACACCTGCAGAATAATATTGAAAATGAAACAAACATGACTCATAGTCCAGCATTTCACTCGCATTCTCTCTCTCTCTGTGCACCAGTTCAAAAATATAAAATATAAACATTATGTTCTCTGGTCCTCAACCTCCAAAGCCTTCTGATCAAGCTGGCCTTAATGTATATTTTTGCTCTTTTCAAAAAATTCCACAAAAAAGACCTCATAAAATCTGTTAATAGTTTCTGATTTCCCTACTGTGTATATGGTTCTAAGCTCCAAGTCCATTTGTTGCTACCAATTATCCCAAACTTAAAATGTTCCAAATGTATAGTTTTTTTTTTTTAAAGGCCAAGTAATTTCCTAAAACAGCAAGGCACTCTAGTTTTAAGCAAACATTACTCAAACAGGAGTAAACAATGTATTTGTACAGAACTGGATCAACACTTATTTGTTGCTCTAGTGAGTTTTTACAGCAGCAGACTGTGTACTGTATGTGATACTGATGAACAATGTTTTTAAATAGTTTTTGGACAACAATCAATCTCTATGACAGATTAATAGGAAATTTCAGGCCGTCAATACATGTAAACAGGATCCATTCATTGGTTGTTTTTGTCTTCACACATTATTCATTGACAAAAAGAAAAATGTAGAATATTGTCTTATCTTTTAATGCTTGTGTACGTATCAGTATAAGGTGATGGTACTTTAATCTACGCACACATTCATCAGTAATTAAAAAAAATTAATTGCATTTACTAAGTCATAAAAGGTGTCTTTAACTCTCAAGAAAGGTAATAATCTTCCAAAGAAGGGAGTCTTTTTGCCCATTAATCCCTTCACTACATCAAGAGAACGCTGGACAGATAAAGAACAAAAAATTGAATACCATTTGATGGACACTTTAACAGTACATCAATGGAAAACATTGTTTCATAGCGGTCTTGGAGTCAACAACTTGTTTTTTTTCTTTTTCTTACCTGGATGCAGTGAAGATCTGTCTTGAGTTGGTACATATGGCGTTAATGGGGCTTTCGTGACCTCTGACCTCTCCTATGGGGGTGAAGTTCTCTACGTTCCACACCTTCAGCATGCCGCCTCGACAGGCACTCAGCAGCATGGGCCGGCCCGGGACATATGCCAGAGCGCACACCCAGTCCTTATGGGCGTTGGGGATTTGCTGTTGAGTCAAAGCAGAGAGACACAAAGTCAAAGAGAGATGAAGATATGACATCATGTTTTTACATAAAAAATAAAGGAATGTGAGTCATCTTGGTTATTGCGTTCTAAAAATAGCAGCAGAAAAACATGAATTTTTCATTTTGAATGGATGCAAATCATCATCAGTAAGGCAGTTTGTTTCTTGAATGGAAAATGCACATTGTTGCTAGGCAACATACACTACTACTTTACTTAGACTTAGTTATTCTTAGCTCATGTGTCTGTGTGTTTATTATAACTTACCATGGCTTCAAACATGATTTGTGAACTAAGAATTAAATCATCTGCATATGTTTACCAAGACAACAACATTGACATGACAAGGAAATGGCAATGGTGAGAGCATTTAGGTAGAATCATAAAGGTCTGTACAATGATTTGCCATTGTATTCATTTTTAATTACAGAGCAAGTATTTGGCAAACTGAGAAGGTTAATTTATGAGTAATTTCAGCCCTATGGGCAGACCTAGTACATATGGCCTTTAAGACATTTAAACAGCACCATTTTCTGCTAATGTATTGGAATAAATGTTCCTGCAGCTAACCTCCACACTTCTGCTGCAAGGAACAAACTGTAACACACAATAACATCCTACAAGTAGCTGCTAAATTGACATCAAGCTTTTTACCACAGTTTTTTTCATTAATTGAAAGAACAGAGTGAACCATGTCTATGATGAAGCAGCACTACAGAGGTAAGGTCATCTTAAAAACACTGGTTTTCAAACCTTTTTCAATAATGTACCCCCTAAAGCCCGTGTCAAGAGGTACAATGCTGCGCCTGTTTAGACTAAACAACAACCTTGTAACTGAAAAACACACAAATGCTAGCCTACATTTTTTATTTTTTGGAATCCAACACTAAATTCATTCATTATTATACTATCATTATTTTAGGAATTATACATAAATCTCATGTACACCCTGCAGTATTCCAAAGAACCCCCATTTGAGAAACACTCTTAAAATACAGAGCATACAAAAAGCAATTTGGATTACACAAGGCTTTAATAAAACTTTATCACACCAACACTGGGTTTTGATTCTGTTTATCTCAACTAACTGGGCTGCAGATTAATTTAGCTCTAAACAGAGGAATACATGCACAGGGAGATAACTTTTATTACATTTATCTTCTTTTTCACATTGCGTTTGATTTGATTCTGTCATTATTTCAATGTTGCATTTTGAGATTAGCTTTCAACCAAAATAACCGTGCAAATCAAGTTAATTTCCCTTATTGTTTCCATTGTTTACCTCTTTTTGTTTTTCACAATGCAGTTTGCAGGTAGTCTACTCTCTTTTTCTAGTGTTTATAGGCAGTACATCATTCAATTCAATCCTATTGTATTTATAGTGTAAGGTATTAATTCTACGTCTATTCCTCATTTGCATGCAAGTCTATTTTAACCCTATTTCTTGTGATCTGAACAGAGCAACATGCTTAAAAGTATGTGCTTTTTCTGAGCAAAATTAAATCAGTGTTATTTTACTGTAGGGATTTGAACTTGAAACAGCGCTAAGTTTCTTTCTGTTCAGTGATTCTTACGGGACAAAAGTCCGAGCCAAGAACGATTGAAATAGTGACATCATCCAAATGGCTATAATCAATATAATCAATCAATTAATTTTTAATTTTTCACATGAAATTGTACGAGGTACAATTCCAGTGAAATGTTATCCCATCAGCTCATTCAACTTGTGCATGCTCCAGGATCCAGCCAAGTCTCAGGCAAAAGGACACCACAGCTCCCTACATTCCGCTGGAAACCAATGGAGGCCCCCGGCTCACGGCCCAACAGTGCACAATGGCTAGCAGGATGCCTAGTAGAAAAGTAACAGTCGCTTTTAAATTCCTCCACGCTTGCCTGGGTGCCGCCTATGATGTAGAGATGTAGATGGATGCAGAGATGGTCTTGCTTAGCCATGTAGTCTAGAACGTAGCAATAGGTCGCAGCTGATAGCCATCGTTACATTTGCAAACTTTGACCGGCCAGCAGGAATGATTTCCCTATCCTGATGAGTGACTCGTATTGATGAGATGGCCACAGACACGGTCTTGCTAGCTTGAGGTCATCTTTTAACTTTTGGTGACTTGACCAACCAGCTGGCCCAGGCTAGAAGAGTCAGGTAATCATATGTACCACAAAATGTAATGCAGGTCTCACATTGCTTTATAAACAAAGGTGTATACTGCCACACAATATACAAACTTATACGAAAGTAAAATTTGAGATTACACTTTTTTGACCATTTATACACAGAAACGGCATACTGATGACCCAAATGGATACAGATGAAAAGAAACCATGTGGAGACAGCAGGTAGAATGAAATGGATTAATGCTGTGCACACAAAAAAATATCTTCTTCAAAAGGTGAACATTTACAGACATGTCCCTTGGCAGAAAATGGATGCTTTTAACCTATTTATGAGGCCTTCCTTTTTGCCTCAAATTTTCTTTCATTGCAGAAATCAACGATTTATGGCGTTTGCCACAATGGGTATGGTTTATTGTGTCCATTTTCTATTAGAGCCAGACTGATAAACTGGCTGGGCCAATATGATTAGATTATCATCATAGTGGTATACATTAGGCCAAACTAACAAGTTATGTCAGTAAAGTAATGCCAATGATATATTTGAGAAGCTGTGTCTCCATTACACCAGAGAGCACTGACAAGTTCACTGTTCAATTGTAAAATATTGCAAATTTAGGGGGATCCATAAAGACATTTTTGTTATGTAAAAAACAATATTGTCTTATCAAAGGTGTTTTCGTTGACCTTTCTTTGTGTTTGGCTGTTTCATAAATACTGGAACCGGCATCAGTCATTACAGGATGCAATGTCCAGTGCTGGTCGTTTATGGGCAGATTGCTTTTTTATGTGCAGCGCTAGATTAAGTTGATTTTTCCTAGCTCCTAAAACTAAACATCATCTGCATTTCCTTTTTAGCTGAAAAGTTGATATAAATGTATTTTAAACTAATCATTTTGAATGGTTTAAAATAAAGTGTCATTTCAGCACAATCTATATGGAGCTCCCTCGATGACAGCTGACAACTTGACAACAACTTAATTCTGATGGTCAGCAGAGATTTGTGATTCATAGTTGGGATCTAGAGGCCAGAAAAGGTTGACAAATTAGAAAGCCTTTCTCAACACAAAAAGAAAATGGAGGAACCGTTAGAGAGACCATTCCTACCCCGTCCACAAATCCACGGGGAGTTGGCCGAGCATTAAGAGGTGAAGAAGGGGAATAGCAAGTACAAAAAGTAAAGAGAACGTTCTCACATAAATTACATCTAACTCACAATCTGCAACAATTCAACACCAGTGGGTAAAAATGAGTCAGTGCTTTTCAACACCTCAGAGAGCAACACCACCCTGCAGCAACAGTTGCATAAGCATATATATACAATATTTTTCAAGCAATTAGAAAACCCTAAACTACAATGTTGAGTAATCATAAACAAATTGGTTCACATATTCCCTCAAGAAAACACACTATGGCGTACGCATTTTAACAGAGGGGTCAGAGCAGAACAGCTTGCAGCAGCAATCCTGGAGGAGGCAGAGTCTTCTGTAATATATTCTATAGTACCCCAAGCAACAATTTGATCCTATTACATAATTAGACAGGGACTACTGAGTTAGAGAGGCTGTAAAACGGATTGTGTTGGCTGCTTCACAAATGAGGTTAAGGTCATATGCCGCAGACCACAGCACTGACTAAGTTGATTTAATTCCGCCTTTGAATGGAAATAATGATGGCTTATGTTCTTGTTTTCTCTGTTTGGATAACATAGGCTAAACAGAACTTATTCAAACAACAAAAAAATGTTGCTTGCTATGCATATTACCGAGCATGCAAATGAGTAAGCCACCTCCACCCACGAGGGACATTGTTATGCACTATTAACATATGCAGCGGCAACAGAGGATGCATAACACTGCAGGAGTCAACACATGCATTACGAAGACACACACACTCAATGACTTTTCTCTCTGGAACCTGTGGCTCTGGTGTGTGTGGGCTCTAACGCCTTGATGTTGACACAGTGCTATCCTGCCACATTACACATAGCGACACTCTGTGGACTTTCTCAACCGAAAATCACTCTAGGTAAAGGAAGACATGAAAGGGAGCTGTCCACCATCTGAACACTCAACAGGCAGGCAGCACAGTTTTTAAGTGTCACAGCCAAGCCAGTGTCAGATAACGAGTAAAATACAGTCTCTACTGGGATGTATGGGCGCAGAGGGTATGTGTGTTTTGTCAAATATCTATAAGACAACTAATGGTTATTTTCACTCTCAGTTATTTAATTCTTTAATTAATCATTTAAACATGTAGTCTAAAATAAGGACACATCTTCAAATTGCTTTTTTTTCCAACCAATGGTTATATCTTGAAGAAATAAACCAAGAAAAGCAGCAAATCATAAAATCTGAGAAGCTGAAACCATCAAATCTTTGTCATTTTTAGCCAAAGTAGTGGTTAGCTATAACCTTTGTCATTGTGAGCCTGTTAGCATGCTGACATTAACATTTAGTTCAAAGTACTACTGATAGATATCTTGCTTGTTTGATAAATTACTTAATCTATCAACTGATTATCAAAATCAGTACTCTACATTAGAAGCAGGGAAGCTGTCTTTTAAATGTGGCATTCTCACTGAATTTTTCCACATTATTCTTCTATTTGCACTACATGAACCATATGGAAAGATTGGCTTTGCTCACAAGATGATAAGGGTCAAGGGATCATGAATTAATTGCCTCAAAGAAAGATGGACTCTTCATGCTCCTACCTACAGGCTTATGGCAAATGTCAGGAGCAGCACTGAAGCAAAGACAGGGTTTTTAAACTTTGATGTATCCACATGAATATAAATTCATTGCTTCCTGCTTAACTCAACCCTCCTGACCTCACGCAATCACACAACACATGCAGTCTTAATTTAAAATAGCCCTTTGTGAGTGTTGGTATGTTTCAGCTTGATGAAAGAGACATGTTTTAGGCTTTAAGAAGAAGCCTCTTCTTCATCCATAACACAAATCTCAACAAAACAACACATGGTATACACGCAGACACACACCTGAGTGAGTTCCTGCTGCTCCAGATCCCATTTTTTGATGCCGTTGTCTCTGGACCCACTGAACAGCACATCTCCCTGTACAGCCAAACACTCAATGCCATCATAATGGGGCGGCTCGAAGTTATGAGCTGGACCTACATTACCCATAGTTCCCTCTGTCACGTCAAACACCTGAAGAGACAACAGGGAGCAGGAGACTGTAAACAGACATGTCTGCATATGTGTCACTCAGGTATGGTCTGAATGTGTGTGTGCATTACCTTGACATAATGGTCTTTGGAGCCAGTGATGACTTGGTCTTTGCCCAGCAGAGACTGTCCAACTGTCAGACACATGACAGAGCCAATGTGGCCTGTCAGCTTCCCCATCCCTTGCATCCTACACACACACAAACACACACACACACACACACACACACACACACACACAAGGACACACACACACACAAACACACATACACAAACACACATTACTTACAAGAATTTGATTTTCAAGGTTTCACTAAATTAAATCACTTTCCATCACACGAGTGAAGTAAAACTGCAGAGCAATAGCTATGCCTTAGACAGAGAGGATACTGAAGAATTGATTAATACAATCATTTTTCATTTCCGGGGGTTGGTATGCACCATTAATTGGGTCCGGGCCCCTCAGCATAAACTGTCTGGTGCATTCTGTTAAATCATTTCCCTCTAGACACATAAAACTGAGAAGAAGACTGCGATGCCGCTGGATTTCAAAAATGGGTGCCTTAGAAAGAAAACATACTCAGATATACACCAGGGCTACGTTCCTGTGCTTTATTGAGACATCCTTTTTAAGGGAGATGTTAATCAGCTCTCTGGTTGATTAACATCTGAAGTCTTATGTACTTAAATAAAACAAATGTGATCGCAAAAAAAAACAACACCTGACAAGTAAATGAATACATCCACATCTAAATGAATTTAGAGTTGGCTGTCATGATCTGCATGAGTGAACCAATGAATGCGAGGATAACTTAGCATATAAATCAGTGAAAGAATTCATGAATACATAGATACATAAATGACCGACTGACAATTTGAGTATTTCAATTACTAAATTGATCTATGACTAAATTAATGTATAGAGAAACTTACCTGTTGAGGTCCCACATGCGAACAGTGTTTCCAGCAGCAGCATATAGCACAGATCCTAATGGGTTGAGGGCTATCTGGTTAATTTGACACTCGCCCTGTGCAAAGGTTATTGTGCGGGTGGTGGTGCCAGCACATGCATCCCCTGAAACCACCTGCCCCGATGAACTGTGGTGGTAAAGAGAAGCCAAAAAGTATAAGAGAGAGGGACAAATGGGAGAAAAATAAAACGTGAAGAAACTAAAAACAGAAACAGAGACCTGTGTAAGAACAGTGCAGAACTTTATAGCCGTCACCTCCTCTGGATGCACTTCACATCAAATTTCCCCACATATAATTTGTCACTTTTCTGCTACTTGAAAGGGGCTCTAAGCAATGCTGGGTGACAGCACTTCTTGTTGACATTCAAAGTATTTTCAAACAAAACAAGGCTAGCTCTCCCCTCCCTCCTCCTCATACTGTCCCCTCTCCCTCCCTTCCATGCTTCCGAGCACTAACCCCCCAACCCCCACCCAACCGCAATTTGTAAGATCAACTGCTCCAAACTGTTCCATCTGGGTTGTTGCAGGTTGGAAACTTACGTAAATGTGCGAACACACTTGGCGGAGTCACGGATGTCCCACACCTTGATGTAGGAGGTGGAGACAGAGAAGACCAGACAGGAGGAAGGACAGTATTTGACTGACACCACATTGTTTGGGTGGCCTTTGAGGGTGACGATCTCTTGACCTGTTACAAGGTTCCACATCTTACAGGTGCGATCTGCAAGAAGAGAGAAGAGCAGTTAAAATACTTTTTTGGGGTTGACACTTGTACGCATATTAGATTATGTATTGTATTATTTTTGCTACATGCCTCATTGTCAGTAATCTGACTTTTTGATACATTCACAGAAGAAAATGTATACCACATTAAAGGAGTCATTTAGAACTAGAATAGTTTTATACTAGCAAAATATAAACATTTTATGCGCCTAGCTTTAGATTCTAGCTGGGAAAAACCCTGAAAGCAGGGAAAAACAGCCAGCCTGGCTCTCCTCAAAGCAAAAACAAATATCTCTAAAGTTCACTAATTAACCCATATGACATTTGTTTAACCTACACACAAAGCCACAAAAATCCGAAATTGTCTCTTTAAAATTGGTGTTTATTGAACGTACTTAGGGTATTGTTTTATATTTTGGAAAATACACATAATCGCATTCTTGCAGTGAGATGAGAAGATCAACATGACTTGCATGCCTGAGAGTAGTATCAATCTTTATCAAAGAGAATGAAAAATCATAGTTCACAGAATGTTTAACTAACCTTTTAGAGCTGTAATTGTAAAA